>NC_055685.1:2581590-2773668 GCF_017639745.1 Melanotaenia boesemani
TAAATCATGTCGAGGTTAAATCATGTTTAGGTTAAATCATGTTCAGCTTAAATGATGTTTAGGTTAAATCATGTTTAGTTTAAATCATGTTGAGGTTAAATCATGTTTAGGTTAAATCATGTTGAGGTTAAATCATGTTTAGGTTAAATCATGTTCAGCTTAAATCATGTTTAGGCTAAATCATGTTTAGTTTAAATCATGTTGAGGTTAAATCATGTTTAGGTTAAATCATGTTGAGGTTAAATCATGTTTAGGTTAAATCATGTTCAGTTTAAATCTTGTTGAGGTTAAACCATGTTTAGGTCAAATGATGTTTTGGTTAAATCATGTTGAGGTCAAATCATCTGTAGTTTAAATCATGTTGAGGTTAAATCATGTTTAGGCTAAATCATGCTTAGTTTATATCATGTTTAGGCTAAATCCTGTTTAGGTTAAATCATGTTTAGCTTAAATCATGTTTAGGTCAAATGATGTTTTGGTTAAATCATGTTTAGGCTAAATCATGCTTAGTTTAAATCATGTTGAAGTTAAATCATGTTGAGGTTAAATCATGTTTAGGTTAAATCATGTTTAGGTTAAATCATGTTCAGTTTAAATCTTGTTGAGGTTAAACCATGTTTAGGTCAAATGATGTTTTGGTTAAATCATGTTGAGGTCAAATCATCTGTAGTTTAAATCATGTTGAGGTTAAATCATGTTTAGGCTAAATCATGCTTAGTTTATATCATGTTTAGGCTAAATCCTGTTTAGGTTAAATCATGTTTAGCTTAAATCATGTTTAGGTCAAATGATGTTTTGGTTAAATCATGTTTAGGCTAAATCATGCTTAGTTTAAATCATGTTGAAGTTAAATCATGTTGAGGTTAAATCATGTTTAGGTTAAATCATGTTTAGGTTAAATCATGTTGAGGTTAAATCATGTTTAGGTTAAATCATGTTTAGGCTAAATCATGTTGAGGTTAAATCATGTTTAGGTTAAATCATGTTTAGTTTAAATCGTGTTTAGGTTAAATCGGGTTTTGGTTAAATCATGCTTAGTTTAAATCATGTTTAGGTTAAATCATGTTTTGGTTAAATCATGTTTAGGTTAAATCGTGTTTAGGTTAAATCATGTTTAGGTTAAATCATATTTAGGTTAAATCATGTTTAGGTTAAATCATGTTTAGTTTAAATCGTGTTTAGGTTAAATCGGGTTTTGGTTAAATCATGCTTAGTTTAAATCATGTTTAGGTTAAATCATGTTTTGGTTAAATCATGTTTAGGTTAAATCGTGTTTAGGTTAAATCATGTTTAGGTTAAATCATATTTAGGTTAAATCATGTTCAGCTTAAATCATGTTTTGGTTAAATCATGTTTAGTTTAAATCATGTTGAGGTTAAATCATGTTTAGGTTAAATCATGTTCAGCTTAAATCATGTTTAGGTTAAATCATGTTTAGGTCAAATGATGTTTCGGTTAAATCATGTTGAGGTTAGATCATCTTTAGTTTAAATCATGTTGAGGTTAAATCATGTTTAGTTTAAATCATGTTTAAGTTAAATCATGTTGAGGTTAAATCATGTTTAGCTTAAATCATGTTGAGGCTAAATCATGTTTAGTTTAAATCATGTTGAGTTTAAATCATGTTGAGGTTAAATCATGTTTAGGCTAAATCATGCTTAGTTTAAATCATGTTTAGGCTAAATCATGTTTAGGTTAAATCATGTTTAGATTAAATCATGTTTAGTTCAAATGATGTTTTGGTTAAATCATGTTTAGGCTAAATAATGCTTAGTTTAAATCATGTTGAGGTTAAATCATGTCAAGATTAAATCATGTTTAGGTTAAATCATGTTTAGGTTAAATCATGTTCAGCTTAAATCATGTTTAGGTTAAATCATGTTTAGTTTAAATCATGTTGAGGTTAAATCATATTTAGGTTAAATCATGTTGAGGTTAAATCATGCTTAGGTTAAATCATGTTCAGCTTAAATCATGTTTAGGTTAAATCATGTTTAGGTTAAATCATGTTTAGGTTAAATCATGTTGAGGTTAAATCATGTTTAGGTTAAATCATGTTTAGGCTAAATCCTGTTTAGTTTAAATCATGTTGAGTTTAAATCATGTTGAGGTTAAATCATGTTTAGGCTAAATCATGCTTAGTTTAAATCATGTTTAGGCTAAATCATGTTTAGGTTAAATCATGTTTAGATTAATTCATGTTTAGGTCAAATGATGTTTTGGTTAAATCATGTTGAGGTTAAATCATGTTCAGCTTAAATCATGTTGAGGTTAAATCATGTCTAGGTTAAATCATGTTTAGGTTAAATCATATTTAGGTTAAATCATGTTCAACTTAAATCATGTTCAGCTTAAATCATGTTTAGGTTAAATCATGTTGAGGTTAAATCATGTTCAGCTTAAATCATGTTTAGGCTAAATCATGTTTAGTTTAAATCATGTTGAGGTTAAATCATGTTCAGTTTAAATCATGTTGAGGTTAAATCATGTTTAGGTTAAATCATGTTTAGGCTAAATCCTGTTTAGTTTAAATCATGTTGAGTTTAAATCATGTTGAGGTTAAATCATGTTTAGGCTAAATCATGCTTAGTTTAAATCATGTTTAGGCTAAATCATGTTTAGGTTAAATCATGTTTAGATTAAGTCATGTTTAGGTCAAATGATGTTTTGGTTAAATCATGTTGAGGTGAAATCATGTTCAGCTTAAATCATGTTGAGGTTAAATCATGTCGAGGTTAAATCATGTTTAGGTTAAATCATATTTAGGTTAAATCATGTTCAGCTTAAATCATGTTCAGCTTAAATCATGTTTAGGTTAAATCATATTGAGGTTAAATCATGTTCAGCTTAAATCATGTTTAGGCTAAATCATGTTTAGTTTAAATCATGTTGAGGTTAAATCATGTTCAGTTTAAATCATGTTGAGGTTAAATCATGTTTAGGTTAAATCATGTTTAGGCTAAATCCTGTTTAGTTTAAATCATGTTGAGTTTAAATCATGTTGAGGTTAAATCATGTTTAGGCTAAATCATGCTTAGTTTAAATCATGTTTAGGCTAAATCATGTTTAGGTTAAATCATGTTTAGATTAATTCATGTTTAGGTCAAATGATGTTTTGGTTAAATCATGTTGAGGTTAAATCATGTTCAGCTTAAATCATGTTGAGGTTAAATCATGTCGAGGTTAAATCATGTTTAGGTTAAATCATATTTAGGTTAAATCATGTTCAGCTTAAATCATGTTCAGCTTAAATCATGTTTAGGTTAAATCATGTTGAGGTTAAATCATGTTCATCTTAAATCATGTTTAGGCTAAATCATGTTTAGTTTAAATCATGTTGAGGTTAAATCATGTTCAGTTTAAATCATGTTGAGGTTAAATCATGTTTAGGTTAAATCATGTTTAGGCTAAATCCTGTTTAGTTTAAATCATGTTGAGTTTAAATCATGTTGAGGTTAAATCATGTTTAGGCTAAATCATGCTTAGTTTAAATCATGTTTAGGCTAAATCATGTTTAGGTTAAATCATGTTTAGATTAAGTCATGTTTAGGTCAAATGATGTTTTGGTTAAATCATGTTGAGGTGAAATCATGTTCAGCTTAAATCATGTTGAGGTTAAATCATGTCGAGGTTAAATCATGTTTAGGTTAAATCATATTTAGGTTAAATCATGTTCAGCTTAAATCATGTTCAGCTTAAATCATGTTTAGGTTAAATCATATTGAGGTTAAATCATGTTCAGCTTAAATCATGTTTAGGCTAAATCATGTTTAGTTTAAATCATGTTGAGGTTAAATCATGTTCAGTTTAAATCATGTTGAGGTTAAATCATGTTTAGGTTAAATCATGTTTAGGCTAAATCCTGTTTAGTTTAAATCATGTTGAGTTTAAATCATGTTGAGGTTAAATCATGTTTAGGCTAAATCATGCTTAGTTTAAATCATGTTTAGGCTAAATCATGTTTAGGTTAAATCATGTTTAGATTAATTCATGTTTAGGTCAAATGATGTTTTGGTTAAATCATGTTGAGGTTAAATCATGTTCAGCTTAAATCATGTTGAGGTTAAATCATGTCGAGGTTAAATCATGTTTAGGTTAAATCATATTTAGGTTAAATCATGTTCAGCTTAAATCATGTTCAGCTTAAATCATGTTTAGGTTAAATCATGTTGAGGTTAAATCATGTTTAGGTTAAATCATGTTGAGGTTAAATCATGTTCAGCTTAAATCATGTTTAGGCTAAATCATGTTTAGTTTAAATCATGTTGAGGTTAAATCATGTTCAGTTTAAATCTTGTTGAGGTTAAACCATGTTTAGTTTAAATCATGTTTAGGTTAAATCATGTTCAGCTTAAATCATGTTTAGGTTAAATCATGTTTAGGTCAAATCATGCTGAGGTTAAATCATGTTTAGGGTAAATCATGTTTAGGTTAAATCATGTTGAGGTTAAATCATTTTTAGTTTAAATCATGTTTAGGTTAAATCATGCTGAGGTTAAATCATGTTTAGGCTAAATCATGTTCAGTTTAAATCATGTTGAGTTTAAATCATGTTGAGGTTAAATCATGTTTAGGCTAAATCATGCTTAGTTTAAATCATGTTTAGGCTAAATCCTGTTTAGGTTAAATCATGTTTAGCTTAAATCATGTTTAGGTCAAATGATGTTTTTGTTAAATCATGTTTAGGCTAAATCATGCTTAGTTTAAATCATGTTGAGGTTAAATCATGTTGAGGTTAAATCATGTTTAGGTTAAATCATGTTGAGGTTAAATCATGTTTAGGTTAAATCATGTTTAGGCTAAATCATGTTGAGGTTAAATCATGTTTAGGTTAAATCATGTTTAGTTTAAATCGTGTTTAGGTTAAATCGTGTTTTGGTTAAATCATGCTCAGTTTAAATCATGTTTAGGTTAAATCATGTTTTGGTTAAATCATGTTTAGGTTAAATCGTGTTTAGGTTAAATCATGTTGAGGTTAAATCATGTTTAGTTTAAATCATGTTTAGGTTAAATCATGTTGAGGTTAAATCATGTTTAGGCTAAATCATGTTCAGTTTAAATCATGTTGAGTTCAAATCATGTTGAGGTTAAATCATGTTTAGGCTAAATCATCCTTAGTTTAAATCATGTTTAGGCTAAATCCTGTTTAGGTTAAATCATGTTTTGGTTAAATCATGTCGAGGTTAAATCATGTTTAGGTTAAATCATGTTTAGGTTAAATCATGTTGAGGTTAAATCATGTTTAGGTTAAATCATGTTTAGGCTAAATCATGTTGAGGTTAAATCATGTTTAGGGTAAATCATGTTTAGGTTAAATCATGTTGAGGTTAAATCATGTTTAGGGTAAATCATGTTTAGGTTAAATCATGTTGAGGTTAAATCATGTTTAGGTTAAATCGTGTTTAGGTTAAATCATGTTTAGGTCAAATGATGTTTTGGTTAAATCATGTTGAGGTTAAATCATGTTTAGGTTAAATCATGTTTACTTTAAATCATGTGTAGCAACAGAAAGGGCTTCAATGTGATGAGGAAAACAGTGAAGGTTGATGAATTGATGCTGCACAGCTCTCGTGAACCCTTATGAACTAGCATTGAGGGTTTCTGTGTTTGAGGCGTGACTTCGGGGCATAGTCTGAAGAAGGGGGTTTGTATGTTTGAATTGTGTATTTTCCAAATGTAGCTTGCTTGAACTGTTTTTCCAGGATCTCCTATCCTACTTTAAAATGAAACAACTAAAGATGTGAGAATGAGTTCATAATCCATTTCAGACATTCTAATATCATTTGGGTCAGTAGATGGAACCGTCTCAGGTTTCATAGGTGACAATATTCAGACAGGAAAACTTTTCTTTTCTCAAACTAAAGGGATCCCAGAGCAGTTGACTAATTAGATAAGGTGGGACCTCGTGAGAAAATCTGCTGGTGCATGTTGGCTTCGTCTCTTTTTAAAACTAAAAAGCATCTGCAAACCGTGGCCTGTTGTTATCACCAAGCTAATGTCACTTATGTGATTTCAATCTTTCTTATTTTCTTTTTGTGAGAAGTTATGTCATGAAAAGACTGTGTTTTTGGTATTTTGAAATAAAGCTGAATCACGGCTGGAGAATAAAGACGTGTATGAAAGTGAGCTGGTTTCTGAGCCGTTTGTGCGGAAACAAACATCAGCACAATGAAAGGTGCACACCGCCATGAGTCAACACACACAGACAGATGGAGGGATTTTGAACTCTGATCACACATCTCAGCAGGTCTAACGATTATTTGTGGAGCCTGGTTGTCAGAAACCTTCCCTCCCCCCACTCTGTCCTTCCCTCCCCCCACCCACTCTGCTGCTGTCACTAAAATAGCTTTAAGGTGTGTTTAGGTTGGACTTTAACCCCACCGCCTGTTCGTCTCCTTGGCAACCGTCCAGAGTTCCCTTAATTTGTATCATCTCAATCCCAAGTGCTGCAAGCAGTTTTGTCTGTTTGCCCCTAATCATAGAGCCTGTTGCCATGGCAAAGTGTTTAAATATGCTGTGTAGATCAGCTTTACCTAACACATCACAAGTGGCAGATGTATAACCATCTATGTGTGTTTTCTTTTGTTCTTTTACTAAAAGTAAATGTCTTCCTCCCTCTAGTCTTGAGCTTCATGTCTGACTTGTTTGCTTCTTTTTTATTTTGATTTAATGTCATTTTCCAAACATATGAGATTTTTTCACTCCTTTCAATTCTGTTGCGGTAATTCCACCGGGAACGATCCCGTTTTTTATTTCATGCATTCCTTAAAGCGAGAAGGCTTTTGTTTTTTATCTTATCGGCAAAGCTTCACGACTCCCAAAAGCTTTGGCCATGTTTAGAGAGGAGCTGCACGTGGCATACTGATAAGAGAGGCCTGGCACAGCAGGGACGCACGCCATCACTGCACGTACAACGACAAGAGATAAAAATCTGGGCTGTATGAAGAAGAAACAAAACACACAGCCAGTATGGAGTTTGTCTGCTTTTAATTGCTCTGGGTTCTCAGCTCATATGGGAGTTTGTGTAAGTGTGTAGCTGGACACGAGCATGCATGTGCAGGGGGAGGAGGCGTGTCGAAATAAGTGTATTCATCTGCTAAATAAAAATTTTAGCAGGTATTATGAGCAGAAACGAGAAGATAAAGACAGAAAGGTTAGATGGAAACATCACCCTGATCCTGATGCTGCTTATTAAAAAACATACATCAGCTGCTTCTCAGACCTGCCAACCTGAAACAAAGAACACCACGGCAACCAAAATCTCAACAGAACTCAAATATGAAGATGCTATGTTGGTTGGCACCGAGGGTGAAAAGAGAGTTTTATCTGTAATATCTGAGCCATCCTGACCCGTCCAAATAAAAACTACAGCTTGGCTGCTCTGCTTCACACAACGCACATATTACCAGGGTGGCTTCTAACCACACTCATGAGACTGGAAATTCAAACTATTTTCTACAATATAAAAAGAATTTAAGTTAGTAAATATAAAAATGAAAGAATAAGTGGTTAAGCTTAAAAAAGATATGTAATGTAATTATTTTAAAAACACATAATTGACAATTTGTAGAGGGAAAAAAGCATTTACCTCGGTTTAATTATGCATAAAAATGTTTTTACTTTTGTTGTTTCACATAATGTGTTGTGACAATTTAGAGAAATTACTGGTCTGACAAGTAGGAAAAATAACTTGTTTATATAAAAATTAAGTTCAAGAAACTTGACTGAGTACAAGTAATTAGAAAATAAACTCCATAAATCTGAGTCTGAGCTTGTAGAAACTCATAATTCATAAAACTGTAATTGTGTTGTGAATTTATCCTGATTGCAAGCAGGTTGTCGTTCTGTGTCACATCTGGAAAATATCACTGGTTTAATCGGGCAGAGGACAGTGAATGAGCTTGTGAAAAGATGATGGGCAGTAGAAGGGAGATTTTATTCATTTTTATTCAGAAACAATAGTTTTTAAACTGACTGAGTTTAATGGATTTATGTATTTATTTGGAAATAGCCTCTCCAGCCTTCAAAAACACACAGCACATGCTTCGGAGCATTGTAGCAGCATGTAGCATCGCTCATTTAGTAGATTTTGTTACGACTATGTTTCTAGTTCAGTTATACGCTTGTGTACAGCTGCACACAAGGCTTTACTGGGAAGCAAAATGAAAACCAGCTTCCACCTCCTCCCTCCACCACCCAGCCACAGCTTACAGAGAGCTGATGAAGAGGATGACCCACGGACGGTCAGATTTTACTATCTGACTCCTTATTGTCCTTCTACATATCAATTCTTTATCAAATCTGCAAGTTGGAGGGTTCACATTTACTGTGTTTAAGCAAACTAAAATGGAAAGATACGCATTGTCCAAGAAATCCCCAAAATAAAGAGCAGTCACATCCACGTGTTCAGTTTGTTCTCTGTATGATGAAGTCAAGACATTATTACATTCCTCCCTCAGGTAACTCATCACAGCACATCTTCATTTTAAGACCAGCACACATTAATTTTATGGTTATATCCTCACATTCAACATGCCTTCTCTGTGCTTCAGGCACAAAGGGAAGGAATGAGTGTAGCAGAGGCCGACTGAAGGAGGGCGGAGGGATGAATCTGCATGTGGAAATGATGGAGGAAATTTGGGCTCAGCCAGGAAACCACAGGAAAGTGGAAGCATAAAGGGGGTTGGGTGGTTATAGGTACCCAGGGACAGGAAGACATGACATACATATTCAACGTTTTATGTCCCATCAAGCAGAAATCCTCACGCTGATGCTCAGATTACTGGTGGTGCAGTGAATTCCAGCAGATATCTGGTGGCTTTGTTGAGTATTTTCAGAGGAAAGTGCTCAAACTTCAGCGTTCAGTCAGTGTGTCGACTTCAGAAGAAGTTTCATTTCAGACCCTCCTGATGGGCGACAGCCTGCACTGTAAAATAGTTTTAATTGAATATATTATGTGGACATAACTTCATTTTAATCTAGTTGTTAGTAATACTATTCTTAAATAAGTTAAATGAACTTTGGAGGTTAAAATGTTAAAAAAAAGTGTACTTAAGTTTAATCAGTAATTAAGATAATTAAATGATGAGTGATGACGTTGGGGGGAAGCAGGATTTCCCACAATGCTGCTCACTTCCATCATCAACAAATTAGAGATAATTTGCTGCATGAAACTTTGCATTTTTACTGTGACAAATTATTAATAGTTGAAATTACACAATATGTTTTGAAAGAACTGTTTATGTTTTACTTCTTTGGTTTATCAATAATTCAACTGACACAAAAATTTATTTGATTTCAGAAAGATGTAAAAAAAGAAAATCTAAAATACTGTCACGCCCATTTTCCAGTCATCCAAGTTAAAATGTCTCAAATTTGCTCTTGATTAGTTTCTTTTATCTTCTTGTCTTGGTTTAATTAGGAATAATAAAATGTGAAAACAGAGAAACAAACATCATATCATGTCACCCTTGATGATCTCCACTTTCAATTCCCTGCTCCGCCCACACCAAGTTCCTGCTGCAAAAGCAAACCATTTTTAGCCCATCAGTTACTTTAAGTGTTTCATGTGTTGGAAATAAAAACAACATTTTGTGAAGCATCTCTTCTAATTCATGTGAAATTAATCAATTAAGTTTCTTCCAAACCTCATTAAATGACAGCAAAGTCAAATGGATCAAGTTCGTAAAAGTTCAACAAACTAAAACCATTCTAGTTAGGCTTAATTATTCAATCACCCAAATTTACGGTGGCCGGGAAGTGCAAAACAATATTACATTGAGTAAAACACTTTTATATTTTCACAATACAAATTTACCTCCAGTGAAACACTTTTACAAGTTTACCGAAACACAATTACAAAGATAGGTGTTACACCAAAATCTGCGATCCATCAGAATCTGTGACCACAGCAGGGTTAGAACACGTGCAAAGTTCTTGAACACTTTTAATAAAAACACATTTCTGACAGCTATGAGAAGGTGTTACGTTACTGTACCGGCATTGTAATGAACACAGACTTCAATAACAGTGTTTTGAAGACTTTGCTCGTCTTCTAAGACGTACCTTCCGTGGGCTCCCTGCAATCACAGATTTTGGTGTAACGCCTATCTTTATAATTGTGTGTTCACTAAACTTGTAAAAGTGTTTCACTTGATGTACTATTGTTTTGCACTTCCTGGTCACCGTACAAATTTACAAAAATTTCATTCTTTTGAGGCAACGAGTTTTCCTATATTTTTAAGTAAAACCAACTAAGTTAGATTTTACAGTCTGCATGCTGAACATCAAGACAAATGTGTATTATCACTTTAAATCAGGGGTGGCAAACATACGGCTCAGGGGCCAGAACTGGCCCAATAGGGGATGAATTTGGTTAATGTGAAAATAATAGAATACATGAGCTGCATTTCTAAATAAAAGTAACTTTAATTCTTAATTTGTCCCTGTGAGGTTTCATTTTTTCTGTTTAAATGTAAAACATTTCCAAGGCAGGGGAATAACTTGTTCTATCTTTTATGTCTTTCTGACTGGATAGATCTGACTTCAGTTTGCATTGATCATTGATTTAAAGACGAAATAATTAGCATTGACACCTAGTGTTTCAAATCTGAACCGCAGTTGAAAGAGAAAAACAGGAGTGTCGTCGTTTTACTAGCTTCCATACCTGCATGCTGCAGCTCTTTTGCCAACATAAAATACCAAACGCTGCGTTGTTTGGCAACCGTGGGGAGTCGCATATGATTGGTTAAGGAACCAGGAAGTAGGAAAGAGCTGCACAGTGCACGAAGTTATTCCGTCACGCAAGTCTTACTTTGACAGGAGAAAAACTTGACAAAGATATTGTTGATGTAGGAGACAGATTGTTTATAGGGAAGCTTCCTTTTATCCCTCACAACAAATGAGAACATTTTAAATTATTTTTACAGAAAAAAAATCCTAATAATTTAGCCTTTAAGACGCATCAGTGATAACAAAAAAAAGTTACCATACATTTACTTTCGGAGGAAGTTGGACTCCTTTGAAGTGTCTAAGTTATGCACTTTTTACTCTTCATTTATTGAAAGTCTTAACTTTTTCTCCTTTTTTTTGTCGTAGTTTTATGGAATCTGTTCATATAGATATACAACATTTTTTAAATGTGGAGTTTAAAAAATTATAACATTTTATGAAGATTTTATATATAAAGAATTAATCAAATTAATAAAATGTATTTTATATTTATATATATGTATGTAAATATAAATGTATGTAAATATTTAAAAGTATAAATATCTTGATAAAAAATAAAGCTAAATATCTAAATAAATAAATAAAATAACAAAAATATGTAAATGCATAACTTAGGCAAAACATTGTTGAAACTGCTAATATTTTCGCCAGAAGTTTCAGGCTTATCATGAAGTTGTCTTAAAGGATATTTTACTTAAAAATGTGGAGTCATCATTTATTTTATTATGCTGTTCTTTACTGGTCCAGCCCATTGGAGATCAAACTCCTGAATGTGACCCCTGAACTGAAACCAGTTTAACACCCCTGTTCTAAATGGTCAACTAAAGCATCTCACAGTTAGTAGGCAGATTTTCCCGTTAAAACCATGTTGTTGTAAGTTTCTGCACAGCAGACAATCTGCATCTCACAAATATATTCAGCATCAGTGGTGGCAGAGTAGAGTCCTGGGATGGAGGAAGCTGTTTCTGGGCAGAAAGAAAGAAACGATGAAGGGAATGAAGCCAGCTTATCTGGCTTTGCTGTGTTTCATCTGCTCTGGGATTCTGTGTTAGTGTGTGTTTTTATGGGAAAAAAAACGTGAAAAGCCGGCTCTGAGGGTAAACTTAAGCCTGCTTTAAATGAGGGTGTTGATGCTTCCAAGAAGCTTCTAACCAACACGCTGTTTCCTTTTCTGTTGCTCCTGACAGGAAATTTAACGTCATGGTTTATGAGTTTATGGTCTTTTTGTGTTCTTTGTTTTCTGATTTTAGTGTCGACCTTGTCCTTTGAGTTTCCATGTTCAGTGCTCTAATCTTATCTACAGTCCGATTTCTGTTTTCCTTCTGCCCTTTAGTCAGCTTACTCTCTACTTTTGGATTCTCATTTGCCAGATTCTTGCCATCTGGGCTCTGTTTCCAACTCTTTATCTGTTTTGTTCTCCTTTGATCCAACTTACGTTGGATTTTCTGTCACTGGCCTCCCAGCCTCCAAGTCATTTGTTCGATCCACATTAACAAAAGTGCCGTGCACTTAAAGTTCCACTGACATTTCACCACCAAAACCAGTTCAGCTCATCCTCATATTCTTGTGGATATTTGTAAACAGATTAAATGGATTTCCTGAAGGAATCAGCAGGAAAGGTAACCAAGAGAGACTGATGGACAACCTGGACACATAAAGCCTTGGCTGTTTTTTTAGGATCAGCAGAATGTCCATCCATCCATCCATCCATCCGTCCATCCATCCGTCCTTCCGTCCATCCATCCATCCATCCACCCACCCATCCATCCTCTACCGCTTATATGGATTGGGTAGTGGGGGCAGCTGCCTAAGAAGGGAAACCTCTACCCTCTCCCCTGACACATTCACCAGCTTGTCTGGGGGGATCCTGAGGCGCTCACAGGCCAGCCAAGAGATGTAGTCTCTCCAGTATGTCCTGGGTTTTCCTTGGGGTCTCCGCCCCATGAGACATGCCCAGAACACCTCACCAGGGAGGCGTCCAGGAGGCATCCTGACCAGATGCCCGAGCCACCTCATCTGGCTCCTGTTCATGTGGAGGAGCAGCGACTCTACTCTGAGCCCCTTCTGGATCACTGAGCCTCTCACCCTATCTTTAAGGGAGAGCCCAACCACCCTACAGAGAAAACTCATTTCGGCTGCTTGTATTAGCGATCTTGATCTTTCAGTCACTACCCACAGCTCGTGACCATAGGTGAGGGTAAGCATGTAGATCAACCAGTAAATTAAGAGCTTTGCCTTTTGGCTCAGCTCCTTCTTCACCACAACAGATCGATGCAGAGTCCACATCACTGCAGATGTCGCACCGATCCGCCTGTCGATCTCCCGCTCCATCATTTCCTCATTCGTGAACAAAACCCCAATATACTCCTCCACTTCGGGCAGGTCCTCATTCCCGACCTGGAGAAAACACTCCACCCTTTTTTGACTGAGGACCATGGTCTAGGATTTGGAGGTGCTGATTCTCATCCCATCTGCTTCACACTCGGCTGCGGATTGCTCCAGTGAGAACTGAAGATCAGGGCCTGATGAAGCCAACAGGACCACATCATCCGCAAAGAGCAGAGACCCAATCCTGAGGCCACCAAACCAGATCCCCTCAACACCTCGACTGATCCTAGAAATTCTGTCCATAAAAGTTATGAACAGAATCAGTGACAAAGGGCAGCCTTGGCGGAGTCCAACCCGCACTGGAAACGACTCTGATTTACTGCCGGGAATGCGGACCAAGCTCTGACACCGGTCGTACAGGGACAGGACAGCTTGTACAGGGGAGTTCGGTACTCCATACTCCCGGAGCACGAGGGAGCAGAATGTGATTATTTTAATTTCAGTTCCACCGCTAACATTTCAGAGCGCCCACACCAACCCCATACCTGCTGATTGAGCCATCCATCTTAGACTGGAGCTGTGCTGCAGTGCCTTTAGAGTTTCAGTTATTCCAATCATTACTCCAACCTAACTTGAAAAATGCAATAACATTTCATCCTTTATTTACTGTGACTGGTTTGCACTTTACCTTTTATTGTTTGTACTTTGTTTTTGTTTATATTGATGAAAAATTATATATATTTATATAAAGGCAGAAAAACATAGACATTAAACCAAAAAAATAATAAAACAAAAATCCTTGCTCAAAAGGAATGGGAAGAGACCGGCAATTATGAATGAATAAAATTGGACACTACATGTTCCAAAATCACAGGTATTATTAGGAATAAACCCTAAGCAGTCCTATACATCATATTATAATGAAACAATAATTAGTAATAATGATAAAAAAATACTCAGCATAATCATATTAGTAAGGTTAACCTTATCGTATTTATAAGAAAACAGTAATCATAATAATGTGTACGTATATTGTCCATGCTGTATAACATATATCCTGTCTTTTATGTGAAATCATTTATATTTCCTTAAAAAAACATTTAAATGTATTTTTGGTAACACTTTACAATACTGGACGCAAAATTTGCTTCGTTACTAGGGAACACCTTGGGGGCGAATCAGTAAGTAATGGGTAGTTAACCAGTACTTACTGGTACCCACAAAAACCAGACTTATTAGGGAGCTACTGGTTAATTATTTGCTTCGTTACTATCGAACGCCTTACAGGCGTAATGGGAAGTAATGGGTAGTTTACCAGTACTTTCTGGTACCCACAAAAACCAGACTTATTAGGGAGCTACTGGTCAATTATTTGCTTTGTTACTAGCGAACGCCTTACAGGCGAATCAGGAAGTAATGGGTAGTTAACCAGTACTTACTGGTACCCACAAAAACCAGACTTATTAGGGAGCTACTGGTTAATTATTTGCTTCGTTACTATCTAACGCCTTAAAGGCGTAATGGAAAGTAATGGGTAGTTTACCAGTACTTACTGGTACCCACAAAAACCAGACTTATTAGGGAGCTACTGGTTAATTATTTGCTTCGTTACTATCGAACGCCTTACAGGCGAATCAGGAAGTAATGGGTAGTTAACCAGTACTTACTGGTACCCACAAAAACCAGACTTATTAGGGAGCTACTGGTCAATTATTTGCTTTGTTACTAGCGAACGCCTTACAGGCGAATCAGGAAGTAATGGGTAGTTAACCAGTACTTACTGGTGACCACAAAAACCAGACTTATTAGGGAACTACTGGTTAATTATTTGCTTCGTTACTATCGAACGCCTTAAAGGCATAATGGAAAGTAATGGGTAGTTTACCAGTACTTACTGGTACCCACAAAAACCAGACTTATTAGGGAGCTACTGGTTAATTATTTGCTTCGTTACTATCGAACGCCTTACAGGCGAATCAGGAAGTAATGGGTAGTTAACCAGTACTTACTGGTACCCACAAAAACCAGACTTATTAGGGAGCTACTGGTCAATTATTTGCTTTGTTACTAGCGAACGCCTTACAGGCAAATCAGGAAGTAATGGGTAGTTAACCAGTACTTACTGGTGACCACAAAAACCAGACTTATTAGGGAGCTACTGGTTAATTATTTGCTTTGTTACTAGCGAACGCCTTACAGGCAAATCAGGAAGTAATGGGTAGTTAACCAGTACTTACTGGTGACCACAAAAACCAGACTTATTAGGGAACTACTGGTTAATTATTTGCTTCGTTACTATCGAACGCCTTAAAGGCATAATGGGAAGTAATGGGTAGTTTACCAGTACTTACTGGTGCCCACAAAAACCAGACTTATTAGGGAACTACTGGTCAATTATTTGCTTTGTTACTAGCGAACGCCTTACAGGCGAATCAGGAAGTAATGGGTAGTTAACCAGTACTTACTGGTGACCACAAAAACCAGACTTATTAGGGAACTACTGGTTAATTATTTGCTTCGTTACTATCGAACGCCTTAAAGGCATAATGGGAAGTAATGGGTAGTTAACCAGTACTTACTGGTGCCCACAAAAACCAGACTTATTAGGGAGCTACTGGTTAATTATTTGCTTCGTTACTATCGAACGCCTTACAGGCGAATCAGGAAGTAATGGGTAGTTTACCAGTACTTACTGGTGCCCACAAAAACCAGACT
This sequence comes from Melanotaenia boesemani, assembly GCF_017639745.1. Taxonomy (NCBI): domain Eukaryota; kingdom Metazoa; phylum Chordata; class Actinopteri; order Atheriniformes; family Melanotaeniidae; genus Melanotaenia; species Melanotaenia boesemani. Next base: position 2,597,365 of record NC_055685.1, read on the forward strand.
TATTAGGGAGCTACTGGTCAATTATTTGCTTTGTTACTAGCGAACGCCTTACAGGCGAATCAGGAAGTAATGGGTAGTTAACCAGTACTTACTGGTGACCACAAAAACCAGACTTATTAGGGAGCTACTGGTTTATTATTTGCTTCGTTACTATCTAATGCCTTAAAGGCGTAATGGGAAGTAATGGGTAGTTTACCAGTACTTACTGGTGCCCACAAAAACCAGGCTTATTAAGGAACAAAAGAGAAATTCTTCATGTGAGTACTGGATTACTCTGACTCGTTGAGTGAACAGCTCATTTAGTCAAAAACCTTTTCCTGGTGGTTTTAGAAGCCTTTGTAAGGATGAAAAGCAGTTTTATTTATTTATTCTTGTACTGCTGTGTCATCTTACCTTTACTTGTTTATCACTTACTAAGTAATAAGTCATTACTTAATCATTGACTGGTCATTATCTATTATACTGTTTACCTTCATAAAAAAAGTCAAATATAGTACCAAGTATTTACTGAGGAACACATCACTAACTACTCAGTACCTGATCAGTACCTACTACTTTTGTGTACATTATTGTAAAGTCAAACATCATACCAAGTACTTACTGAGGAATGAAGCATTAACTAATCATTACCTGACCAGTACCTACTACTTTTGTGTACATTATTGTAAAGTCAAACATCATACCAAGTACTTACTGAGGAACGAAGCATTAACTAATCATTACCTGACCAGTACCTACTAGTTTTGTGTACATTATTGTAAAGTCAAACATCATACCAAGTACTTACTGAGGAACGAAGCATTAACTAATCATTACCTGAACAGTACCTAGTTTTGTGGCATTTTTTCTATATTGAAAATAACAATTTGATCTCTTTCTTATACCTGTTAGATACCATTTTTATCATAAGGCTTTATGCATATAGCTATCTAACATGTGCAAACCATTCAAAATTGATAACAACTGCAGAAGAAGAGACAGTATTTATTACACAAAATATGCCTTAAAGTTAGACACACACACACACACACGCAAGCATTTCCCCCAATAAATGGAAATGGATTTGAATTTGAATTTTGAATTTGAAACTATCGTTTCCATATATTTTAAACTTTGTACTGTTTGCATATCTCGTGAAGCATATGTCCAAGTGCACCATTCTTGTGAGATCTGGCCACCCAATGTGTCCACTCTATTGAGGCAAGCTGTTTCTTCAAGGTGTTCTCTGTTCGATTGCCAGGCAGTCTCCAGACCTGGGATTTGTAGGTAGACCACTCACAGTCAATGTTCTTTGTATGGGCACCTGTTTCTGCGTTTACAAATGACCGGCTGTGGTTTACTGAATAGTGAACATATCCACTATTAGCCAGTGCCGTCATATAAACCCTCCATTGATCTGAGATGATAGTGGTCCCTTGGCAATCATAACACCTTATGACTGGGATCAAGTGCCACCAGGACTGTTTTCTGACTAGCCTCAGAATGGGCCGCCTTCTCATGCCTTTAATGCCTAGCATTCCAAAGACCCATGTTCGCCTCCTCCAGATTCGCCCTAATCTTCCCCGACCATACTGTTCAAAATAAGAAAACATGGTAGTAAAAGAAAGTTTAATATTGTCCACAAATTCACAAAGTTCTTTGTATTTACTTGTAAAAACACACAGAAATATCATATAATTGGATATACTATTAGATAATTTAATTGGCTGAGTAAATATCAGAGTTAAAAAGTACAAAAACAATGTATAAAAAAATCACTTATAAACATCTTTACAAGATATTATCATTCCACTTTTAGATCACAAAACCAAAGTGTGGTCACATTTTTTCTTTTAAATGAAGAGAAAGTTGTCAAATTACACTGATTTGCAATGACATTAGAACATGACATCGGAAATAACATTATCTGGTTACAATAGTGTTGAGGAATCTGACCTCTGATGCTGATTTTTTGCCTAATTGACCACTGCAGGGCTTCGGTCTGAAAGCACTTAAGCTATCAGTAAAGTGTGTGTGTAAGTCTTGTAAATTAAATACAGTGTCCTAAAGAAACATTTCATGGTAAATAAAATACTGCTGCTATAACACTTAAACATATAGCATGCACATGTTAGCTTAAAGTAATCTGAAGTTAACAGTCATACGGTTAGCTAAATGATGCTAAATTGCGATCATGCTAACGGGCAGAAATGGGCATTTTAAAGAGTGCAAACATACACAGGAGCGGGACAACACTAGCAGAAAGAGTAAGTTACATTTAAAAATTAATCTTGTCTCAGAATAAACACAACTTACATCGTCAGTGACCGCTGTACCGCTGGAAACATGTCGAAGGTAGAACGTGAAGAAAAGGAAGAGGAAGTGCATAAGCCGTCTTCAAAATAAAATGCCTACTTCAAATTAAAGGTATGAATACATGAACATTTATAACTGGAAGAATTCATAACAAATTGCATAAAGCTGTTTAATACTTTAAGCAATAAGATTTTTTTTTTAAGATCTTGAGCCTTATGTCTTGTAAAGAGGCAACCATAGGAAAACCTAATGGAACCATTCAAGAAAGTGGGTTAAACTCAGGTTTTTTTATTTTAGAAAGAGATTAAGTAATTTTCATCATAATATTTCATATTATTTACATGTGGCCTCTATTAGACTTCAGTATGAACCGTACACTGCCCTGAAGTGACCCACATACACAGAGGAACATGTGACGGCACATGCAGCACACTGTGTCCATCGAAATCCTACATCACACACTGTGGACAAGTATTAACATCACATCACATTTATATACTTGTTAAATTTGTAAATGACTATTTGTTGGGACGTTTTGATCATGATCATTCTGAATGTTAAAACTGAAAAGTCTATTTTTGAAAAGTGATGTGTTTGATTTACTGTTCAGGGATATTTCTACTGAAATACATATTCCGAAGATTAATAAAACAGCTGGTAGAGTCCTGACTAATTACAGGTGAGAACTTTGATAGTGGTCATGGTAACCACTGAAAGATTATGGAAGAAAATATTTATTTGAGTGGTCAACATGACTGGAAAAGTGCTATACATCTTAAGTATATTTACCAAAAAGTATTTTTAATTGAGGGGAAAAAAGCTAACTTTTTAAATAATTGACCATACTGGGTGGAAAAAGAAAATATCTTAAGAAATGGGCTTGTAAAAATGTTGGAATTCTTAAGTGCCCTGTAGCAAATGATCATGAAGGTACACAAAAGTAGTAGTTACTGGTCAGGTACTGATTAGTTAATGATGCGTTCCTCAGTAAGTACTTGGTATTATGTTTGACTTTTTTATGAAGGTAAACAGTATAATAGATAATGACCAGTCAATGATTAAGTAATGACTTAGTAAGTGATGAACAAGTAAAGGTAAGATGACACAGCAGTACAAAAATATATAAATGGTACTGCTTTTCATCCTTACAAAGGCTTCCAAAACCACCAGGAAAAGGTTTTTGACTAAATGAGCTGTTCACTCAACGAGTCAGAGGAATCCAGTACTCACATGAAGAATTTCTTTTTTGTTCCTTAATAAGTCTGGTTTTTGTGGGTACCGCCCATTACTTCCTGATTCACCTGTATAGCGTTCACTAGTAATGAAGCAAATAATTAACCAGTAGTTCCCTAATAATCAACCAATCAATCAATCAATCAAACTTTATTTATATAGCACCTTTCATACATAAAAATAACAACTCAAGGTGCTTTACAGAGAGTAAAATTCCCCAGAACCCCAACCCAATAGCAGCAAGCCCCCCCCCCCCCCCCCCCCCCCCCCCCACACACACACACACACCCCCCACACACACACCCCTTCCCATCAAACACACACACACATCACAGAGGGTAAAAGCAAGTTAAAAGGACCAAGGAAACGCTGTCGTAAATTCTGGGGTCTAGTGGTGTGGGGAAACACTGAGATAAAACACTGTAAAACCAAATCTAAGACAATCTAAAAACCAACCTGGGTATAAAAGTAATAGTAATATTGCTAAGACCCATAAAATAAGAGAACCCGTGAAATAAGAGAATCAGAATGATAAAACAAATACATGAATGATAAATAAATAGAAGCTGAATACAGCCTGTGTGTTAAGAATAAATAAATGAATAAATATGATAGTAATAATAAGAGTAATGATTAAAATGCTAAACTAAAAAGGTGGGTCTTGAGTCTGTTTTTAAAAATAAGTTAATAAGTCTGGTCTTTGTGGTCACCAGTAAGTACTGGTTAACTACCCATTACTTACTGATTCGCCTGTAAGGCGTTCGCTAGTAACGAAGCAAATAATTAACCAGTAGTTCCCTAATAAGTCTGGTTGTGGTCACCAGTAAGTACTGGTTAACTACCCATTACTTCCTGATTTGCCTGTAAGGCGTTCGCTAGTAATGAAGCAAATAATTAACCAGTAGTTCCCTAATAAGCCTGGTCTTTGTGGTCACCAGTAAGTACTGGTATTTTTATTATATATATTTTTTATTTTACATTCATTGTGTGAATGTGCTGCCCATTTTATTTTCTGTTGTGTATATGTGAGAATGTGTGCATGTTGTGTGTGTGTGTGTGTTTGTCTAATAATGATAATGATGACATCAGTTGGAGAAAGGGAATGAAAGAGAGAAAAAAAGACTTGTCTTTTGTACCTTGTTGATATGTGTATTTTTAAAAAAAAATTTTTTTTGTTTGTTTTGTTTGTTTACCTGCCAAGGGACAATCAGATGCAAATTAGCTACTAGGCTAATTCTTTAGCACATTTTTGTGAATTTGTACATTAATGTGCAATAGTCCCTTTTAAAGTTCTTAAATACACCTTATGGTGCCCCTGTACACATCATCAGTGATGTAACCTGGGATCTCAGGGGTTTTTGGGTCTTTTAACAATCACACCCCCTCCCCCAGGAGACCCAGCCACGGTTGATCAGGCCCCAGCTTGTGTCCAGGTAGCACTACCCTATTTGCCACGCCTCTCCCTTTTTGATCCACAATCACCTTGACGCCACCTCTGCTGCGTCGGTGTCCAACTTGATGGCCCTTCAATGACTGGCTCCTGTTATGCCTAGCATCTTGTAGGCCCTGTAGACGGATTTGCCCACAAATCCTCGGCATCCCACTTGGATGGGTTGCCCACTTTCTCTCATGGGCCTCCTCCATCTGGTCCTCCCACAGTACAGTGAGCTCCAGGAGAATTACCTGCTTGGATCCTACTGAGGTGAGGATGATGTCTGGCCTTGATGTTGTCTTGGCAACTGCTTCTGGGAACTTCAGCTGCTTCCCTAGGTCAACTTTCAGCTTCCAGTCACCAACAGGCCAGGGGAGGTGTTTTGGGCAGCTGATGCAGCCTCCCCAGCTCTGACAAAAGTGATGGTGTTCCTAACTGGCTGAAGGCTCTTACTGTGGCTCATCCCACTGCAGATAGCATCTGCTATGGCCTTCAGGACCTAGTCATGTTGTTTCCAGTGGTGGCGGCCTTCACCCAGGGCTCTTGGACAGCAGCTGAGGATGTGCTTCAGGGTTCCTCTCTTCTGGCAGAGGGGGCAAACTGATGTCTCCACTTTCCCCCAGGTAAAGAGGTTAGATGGGTTAGGCAGCTTGACGTAGACCGCCTGGATTTTATGCAATGGAGTTTAGCTTTCTCCAGCTCAGTCCATGTGACTTTGTGCTCCACAGCTGGCTCCCATCTCGTCCAAGCTCCCTGCTGCCTAATTCCCACCATCTAGCTGACCCGCTTCTCCTCTACTCCAGCTCGCACCTCCTCATGGATTAGCAGCCTCCTCTGTTTCCCCTATGCCACTGATACTCACTTCGGTCCTACGAGGGCCGCAATCCAGCAGGTTTTCCATGTATCCCTGCACCAACACACCTGAGTCAAATTAATGAGTCATTGTGTAGAACCTGATTGGCTGTTAGAGCCACCTAATTTGACTCAGGTGTGTTGGTGCAGGCATACATGGAAAACCTGCTGGATTGCTGCCCTCGTAGGACCGAAGTGAGTATCAGTGCCCTATGCCCTACCTTAGCGAGGTGTTCTACCGCTACCCAAACCCTCTCTTCCCTGTGCCAGGTTGTCACTAACAGGTTGTGCATGAAGGCTCGAAGAGGTGGCTGTCGGACTCTGGACTTGTTGAGGGGCCCCCTACACTGGACTTCCACGGACTTCACCAGCATGTTTATGGTGAGTGCGAAGACGATGACCGAGATCGTACAACCAGTGATCCCCTTTTTGAGCTTGTGCCAATCGGAAGTTCTTGATCTTAAAGATATTCTCAGGCTGAAGTTGGCATAGTAGTCCAGGAAAAGGTCTCTGATGTGATGTCAGTTCAGTGCATCTTCGACCAGCTTTGGCATTGGCAAAGTTCAACCACAGCACAGCCAGGTCATCTTTGTTCTCCCTGATAAGCTGGGTGACCACGCCTTTGTGCTCCAAACATCCATAGACCTTTGGGATTCCATCTTTCTGGACTGAGGTGTTGATGTAGGAGTTTTTCAGGAGGTAGTCTGTCAGTTGCCTGGTAACAATGTTGAAGATCTTCCCTTCAACAGAGCCTATGGAGTAGCGTGGGCAGCTCCTTATAAGGTACTCCACTGGGCTCAGGAGCAGAGATTTCTCTTGCCCGCTTGACTACCTCCTGGATCTCTCTCCAACCGGGCTTCTAAATGTCGAAATCCAGCGCTGGTGCAAGTGGATCAATCAGGGACCTACAGGGGCCCAGTTCTTGTGCTTGTGTGGAGTAGTGCATTTGGGTTGTTTGAATAAATAATTTAAAATAAAAAATATAAAAATGACAATACCACCTGGTGATTTTCCCCCCAGGAAATCTTGCCTGCAAGGCATGCAGGTTCAAATTACTGCCCTTGCGAAGACAGTTTCCCAAATTAAAAATAATTTTATTAAAATAAATACAGAGGTTAAAAAAATAATAAAAAATAACTCTGACATAAAACCAAATGGCCAAATGGCTGGATTACCAGGGACACAATCCTGAAAACAAAAAGAAGGGTCAACACATGCAATAATGAAAACAAACTAAAACATACACACAATACCCTCTATAAACCATAAAAACAGGTTGCATCCCATTCTAACCAGCCAGGTCTAAGGGCACCCACAACGCTCAAGCGCTATCAGAGTCATCAGTCGATTAGGAGATAAGGACGATGACCCATACTCCACCGGACCAGGGTATCTGGTGGGCAGTATCCAGTTGAATGGATGAACAAACAGAAATAATAATCTGGGACAAAACAGCAGTGTGTCAGTCAAGGTCACACTCTTCCAGGTGGAACACACACAAATATTCATGTCACTGTTTTCTCGATGGGCTCAAACTAGCTTGTAGTGGGACAGCAGCCTTACCCATACATGCGGGCTTCCACAGGGGGAGAACTGAACTGACACGGTATACTCCAGACGGCCTCCATGATCCCACCCTGTCTTCAGCTCCATCAGCCACCAAGCTACTCAACCAAGCTACTCGTGAACCCAGCTTTAGCTACAGCATTAGCTCCTGAGCCACAGCTTGTATCCCTCCATACCGATATTCAACCAGGGGCATCTCAGGTAATTGACAAATCACTGGAGGAGAACAGAAACATCTTTCCAGACCTGCATGGATCACCAGTATCACTGCGCCAGTTTGAAGTCAATTTTAAAGTAGTTTCCTATTTATTCATCCTTTAAAATTTTGGCTGCACATTTTTAGGAGAAATTTAGTCCCTGTGCCAGTAAAACTACTAATGTTATGTAAGGCTATTAACATGATGTTAGCACAAAGCTACATAGCAATCTAGTTCTGTGCTAGCACTGGAGTAGTTCTAAGATAATGTGGGGAAACTATTTCATATTTAGTTTTCAGTGAGTGTATTTAGGGACACGCATCAACTCAATTCATCAAGATTTTCACATTGGAGCTGAAAATAAATTGTGAAGATGGACCTCAGTATCAGGACCTTAGAATTAGTGCTGCCAGACGTACGATAATTACTGTATTTCTACGATAATTTAGCCCTCTATTTCTAGCCATGCTAGTTTCTCACCAAACACCATGCATATCCTGCAGTGGGACACAGCATCCAGCCCACATGGTTCTACAGCCGATCAACGCTTGACATATACAAGGCCCTGTCTGACGGACCATTCCTGATGCACTGGGCCATAAAGTGGTCTGACTGGCCCACTTGTTTAAAAAAATAATAATAATAATAATAATAATAATAATAAAGAAACAAACATGTTGCTTTACATCGGTGCAGCTGATTAACCTGACTGGAAGGTGCACCCACAGGCAAAAACTATTTGTACTTGTCGGTTGTTACAAGTGACAATTGGTCAAAATGACAGTAATAAAGTTTTTATTTTTTAATAATTAACAACACAAGAAAGCATGAAGAAGAACCGAAAGAAGAAGAAACATGGTGGCACAAATGGACTCAGGAAAAAAGGAGGCAAAGGAGCACAGAGGGTCCCTATTAAAAGACAAAGCCACTTGAGGAGGAGGAGGAGGAGGAGGAGGAGGAGGAGGAGGAGAATGTCAGACACAAAGTCCCCACCAGCAGGTCAGTTCACCGTTTAATGAATGAGTGAAAGAGGAGATCCCCAGCTGGGATTGTCTGTGGATCTTTTTATGTAGTTGTAATGATGATTCTGATACTTGCTGTCTGAACTATTCTAAGTGTTGCTGTGGTTTGTTACTGTGCAGTAAAATATTTCTCATCAACCCAAACATTAAAGCCACTGGATATTCCAACTTGTATAGGATGTACAGGAGGTCCTTGTTAAAATGTCCTGGTATCACAGATTAAATATTAGTTAATATAACGTGCTACGGACATGTGGATATTTTAATACTAAGGCTGCTTGACTATACTAGTCTGTACACATATACTGTAGTGTACACAACTGTCCTCATACAACCTGGAAACAGTAAAACTGCCAATGAAGAACATTTTATTATCCCAGTTTAAATACTGATGAAGGAACATTTTGACCTATTCAGATTGTCATATCTGGTTGTAAACGACATGATGGCAGGTTTTTAGCTTACTGGTTAAATGCTGATGTCTGAGGTTTTTGTTAACAACTTCATGTGGAGTGTGTGTGTCAGGTCAGGTCAGGTTTATTTATAAAGCACATTTCCAACAGGTCATGTTGCCCAAAGTGCTTTACAAACTACAATACATCTAAAATAAAATGAAGTGCATTATAACAGAGCAATAAAATAACACAATACAATAGGGAAATTAAAACAATTAAAACAAATTTAAAACAACTAAGATGATAATGACTAGTTAGAAAAAAAATGTTTAGGTCAACTTGTGACAAAGTCAGTCAATAAAAATGCGTCTTCAAGGGGGATTTAAAATGTTCCACTGATTGTGGAGATCTAACACTTAGCGGGAGGTTGTTCCAGACTCTGGGACCTGCCACAGAAAAGGCTCAGTCAGACTTCTTATCCTTGGAAAGGATAACATCAGCTGGGAGCGGGATCTTGTGGATCTTGCTGGAACATGAATAAATAGGAGTTCAGACAAAGAGCTTGGCCGTTCAGTGCTTTTAAAACAAAAAAGCAGGATTTTGAATTGCATACTGTAAGAAACTGGAGTTATATGTTATCTTCATTTTGTACCAGTCAGCAAACGAGCAGCAGCATTTTGGACCAGCTGGAGACGATGAACAGACGACTGATCCATGCAAAAATACAAGGAGTTACAGTGGTCCAATCTATAAGTGATAAACAGATGGATTACATGTTCAAAGACATTAGCTGGAAGATATGGCTTTACCTTAGCTAGCTGTCTCTGAAGGAAAATGCCAGATTGAACTACTGCACTCACCTGCTTACACATTTTAAACAATCATCAAGGTATGCACCAAGGTTTTTTACATTTTCCTTACAGTAAAAAAATAAAAGGCCAAGGGCATTGTCAATACCTTGACTAGAGTTGCAAAAAATGACTATTTCTGTTTTGTTTTATTTAATTTTAGGACATTTAAGGACATCCACTATTTAACATCTTCAAGAGAGTGCAATAACAGATTAATCAGTTCCTGCTTCTAATGGCAAATTCATTTGTAAGTTATCTGCAAAGCAGTGAAATGAAATGTTGTACTTTGAAAAATGGACCCCAGGGGCAAATACAAACAGGTTTGGACCCAAAATTCAGCCTCGAGGCACACGACAACTAAAAGGGGCTATTTTGGAGCTATAGGGGCCCACGTTGACATAAAAGGTCCTACCAGATAAATAGGGCTGAAACCACTTAAGAACAGCTCCTTTAAGGCCAACACAAGATTCCAGCCATGATAGGAGGATATCGTGGTTGACTCCAGCAACAAGAGGGCAGCAGAGTTTCCAGAATTAAGAAGAGCTAAAGAAATATTATCATTAAAAACCCTTAAAAGTGCTGTCTCAGTGCTGTGGAGCGATTTAAAACCAGATTTAAACTTTTCAGTGACCTCATTAAGATCAAGGAGGGCCTGCAACTGTAAATAGACCACTTTCTCTAAGATGTCTGAAAGAAAGGGGAGCTTCGAAACTGGCCTGTAATTAGCCAGAAAAGTTAGTTCCTGGCTGTATTTTTTAATAAGAGGCTGAACTGTGGCCTCTTTAAAACATAATGGAACGAAACCTGTAAAAAGGAAAGAATTGATTAATCTCTTAAAAAAAAAAAAAAAAAAAAAAAAGGCCCAACAGCATCCAAAACATGTTTTAGAAAACTTGGTGGAAGACAATCTGAGGGGCAATGAAATGTTCTTAAGTGATGAACCATGTGTGTGGATGTGTTTTTGTTTGCATGACTTTTTCTATTTTACAGCATGTAATATTTGGTTCTTGCTGGACCAAATATCCCTAATATCCCTCCACAGGTGGGTTGCTGCCTGAAAAAGTTAGGGAACCCCTCTGAAGGTTGGACAGTCTTATCTAAGTTGAGACAAGGTGAACTTGTTGTTGACCACTTCTTGTTTTTACTGTCAGTAAATATTGGTGATGGTATATGGTGTTTGCTGTGGTAAATTGTGAATGATTTGCTCAAGACATGAGCAAATCTGATATTATTAGCTGTGGACTACACAGTGGTGCGGTGTGGTCTCAGCAAGATTCGTGCCTCAGCTGGGGAGGGGTTGGAACTGTCTGCCTTTCTGTGTGGAGTTTGCTCATTTTCTCCTGTGTATGTGTGGGACGTCTGTTGGAAAGGACAGGTTTTGCAGATTGCGGTGTCTATGGGTGACACGTCTTGGTCTGTACTAATGTCTGACAGGGATGGGTTTGAGGCACATTGTGTGCTGATTTGGTAGTAAGGAGGTTATAGCTCGTGCCTTTACTCGATGGACTCGCGCATGTAAACTTGGAGGTCTTTACCCTGTGTGGTCTTAATCTGACGTGGGCTGGTACAATGGCTGATGTTTCAGCCATTAAGTACCTGGAGCGGACACAGCTGATTTCACTTTGCTTGATTGCAACAGGCTGAAACCGCCTGAGTAGTTAACAGTGGACGTGAAGAGCGTCACAACTGTAGTAAGATTGTAGAAAGTGCTAATGATAGAGCCCCACAATAGCAATGTAAACAATAACCCAAAACCAAGACAGAACCAAGACAATTAGTGCACAGACTCTTCAACTGCAGCAGTATCAATTGTGTCACGGATTTCAATTACTGGATGTCCAGACATTTGTTAGAATTAAATAATGCTTAAACTAAAATACTGGTTGTTGGTTCAACAAGTCAGAGAAAAACCTACTTGTCTTGTTTTCTCTCAAACACAGTGAGTCAGGAACCTTGGTGTTATTGTAAAAGGTGATTTCAGTTTTGACTGCCACATTACAAACTTTGCCAGAACTGCTTTCTACTATCTGATAAATATATCAAAAATTAGAAAACTCATATCTCAATTGGACTCTGACAAACAGTTTTATACACTTTATACAACGCCCTATTTGCAGGATTATCCAATCAATCAAATGGACAATTACAATTTTTAAAAATGCAGCAGCAAGAATTCTGACTAGGACACCAAAATTTGAACATATTATCCTTGTGCTAAAATCCCTTCAGTGGCTGCTTGTTCAACAGGCAATCACATTTAAAATCCTCTTACTAGTTTGTGAAGCATTGAATGGCTCAGCACCTCCCTACATCTTTGACTTGCTCACTGCTTATGACCCCATCAGGTTCCTCAGGTCAGCCGATGCGGGTCTTGTAGTTGTTCCTAGAATCAAATCCAAGGCTGCAGAAGATGTCGTCACTTACTGTTGTCCTGTTGTCTGGAACAACCTACCTACTGACCTGTGATCAACTACTACTTTGTCTACATTTAAAACCAAACTTAAAACTTTATGATTGGTACAGACTTTTTCTTATTACTGCTGTGCCTATGTTAGTTAATATGTACCAACTATATTGTTTTTTTTTTGTGTGTATTTTTGTACCCACGCATGCTAGTGTCAAAGAATATGTACATATGTGTATACTTGTGTATTTGTATTTCTTGTAAAGTACATTTTGTTTCTATGTAATAAATGTGCTACATAAATAAAATTGTCATCACCATTAAACGCATGGTTAAATCAAATTAAAGAACAACAGCAGTAGAACTCAGAACGATGTTTAACAGTGAAAGTAAGAACATTTCCACATGAACAAAGTGAAGGGAACTCAAGGGACTGGGACTGATCAGCTGTGTAGCCATAAGAAAACCACTAATCAGTGACACTAACCAGAGAACAAAGCTTCAATTTTCTAGGGAGCATGAAGGTTGGACTCTGGAATACTGTACAAGCCTGTGGGGGCAATCTATGACCTGGGGTTGCTGCAGTTGGTCAGGTCTAGGTTCAGGTCTAGGTTCAGCAACATTATGTGCCCAAAAAATGAGGTGAGCCTGAATATACTGAATGGGCAGGTTATTCCATCTTCCCTGATGGCATGGCCATATTCCAACATGACAATATCAGGATTCATGAGGCTCAGACTGTGAAGGAGTGGTTCAGGGAACAGAAGACAATATTTTCACACATGGATTGGCCACCACAGAGTCCGGTCCTGAACCCCATTGAGAATCTATGGGGTGTGCTGGAGAAGGTTTTGTGCAGTGATTGGACTCTCCTTAATTAATGCAAGATCTTGGTGAGAAACAAATGCAACACTGGACTGAAACAATGCCAGAGAGAATGCTGCCCTAATCAAAGGTAAAGGTGGTCCAACCAAATATTAGAGAGTGTGACCTATTTCTTCCTGTGACTGTCTTTTCCTTGGCCAGGTAGTGTATATTTTTGTCACATGCCACATATGACAGGGGCCTGGGTCTGAGTTAAAAAAGAATCAGAACTAGGTCAGATATGGGCAAACAACTGGCAATGTGAACATATTAAATGTTGCTTCTCCTGCTTCTGTGCAGCTGCAGTCCATCACTTTTCTATTTACATGCACATGCCTGTGCTTGTCTGGTAGGCGAGTCACATTTCTTTTCTTCTTCTTTATTAAACCACGCTTCTCATTAGGTGCAGAAAAAATACAATTTGTCAGAAGCTTGACGGTCTCTTTGTTCCTCTGCTGAGGATTGTCTTCATTTGAGGAAAGAAGTAAGTAGGTCATGCAGCTGCTCAATTATGCTTAATTTTAGATCTACAACAGCCAATTATGTAGTTATTAATCAGGTTGTCTCCACCTTTAAAACTTACTGCTCTGTAGATCCTACACTCGTCCAACTTACAGCTGCCAACCCTGAAATCTGACTGTAGGCCCTAGTGACCAACATGACCAGCTGTATCATGGTTAATTAACTGCTTCATCCACATCACTCCTCCATTAAAACCACTCTCAACCTTTTTTCTCTAACACTTAGCCCTCATAATTTTCCATCTGTTTCCTCCAATTTTCTGATCATGTTTTGCGTCAGTCTGAGGTTTGGTGGTGAAGACAACACAGCGGAGAACAGAGTTCGGATAAATATGAAATTACTGTAGACAAGCATGATCCACACTGTAACCGTCAGACACAGATGTGTCTCTTGTGTACAGGCTCAGATAATCAGTTATTTTTTTGTCATTGTCAAAGAATCCTATTACATTAAAAATAAATAAACAACAACACCAATGTTGTCCGTTGGGCCTCTGAGGAAACTGAGACGACAGAAGGAGCTTCAGACTAGGTCATTCTGTCCTGTTGAAGCTTCGTGAGGAAATCACACCATGAAGCTCGGTATTTAGGTGTGGAAATGAGTGGCTCATTGCCACTCAGCTCGTATCTCTGGCTTAGAGTTCTGGTGCTTGTTAACTCATCTTTCCAGTCCTCTACACCCCCAACCAGTCCAGGAAGACTGCCATTCTTTCTGGTTCTGGTTTTGATGGAGGTTTTCCTTCCTGTTTAAAGGAGGACTTTCCTATCCTGTGACTCCTTTTGCAGCTTGCGCTGGAGGATTTCCTAATTGGTTTCATTTACACGGTTATTAGAAACTGGACTAATGTGGATCATATTATTTTAATTTAATAATATTTGGATGACAATTGGATTGAATGGGATGTGTCTAGAAAAGTACTTTGAAATGACTTTGTTAACTAGAGCTGTATAAATAAAGTCAATGCAAATCAATTCAATGCTGTTTGTTTGAAGTTGTGCTTAATTTTAGTAATATGACAGGTGGAGAAGGGAGGTCCTAGAAACCTGGTTAAATATGATTCAAAGGACAAATCCTGGTCAGAAATAACCAACGTTTCTCACTGTAGTTCTTGAAGCCAAGTTCTTGTCATCTAGAGTCTTCATGAGGTGTTCAGTGCAAAGACAACAACTTCAGTCTGAAGTTAGGAGAAAATTCAGAGACATCCAGGCCTTTATATTTTTAAGACTTCTTTGTAATCTGATTGGTTTCATCATCCTTTATGGATATCTGAGTATCATCAGTGTAGAAATGAACATTTATACCATGCTGATTAATAAGAATCCCGTATACAGACATATACAGTTTTTGAGACATTTTGCAGTATATGAAAGTTAAAAACTTTGCTTAAAATCCATTTGAACACAATCCGATACTTGTCTTCTGCCCCCTAATAGATAACAGAAGGCAGAAAACCACACTATGTCACGGGCTGAGGCGGAGGTAAGGACCCAAATGCAGGCTGAGGGAAGAGGGAGGTCATGACATCCACATCATATCTATTCACAGAAGTTGAGGTTTTAATAACACAAAACAAAACTAGACTACGCAGACTAAACGAGACATGACTACTTCAATGAACTGACAAAGAATAAACCAAGGAGTATATAAACACTAACAAGGAACAGGTAAAGCAAATTAGCGAACAGGAATTAAAAAAAGACTTGTTTTACAATTTTTTATGGGCTGGGCCCTATTAACTAAACGATGCATGTACTTAAAAAGTATAGAACCTTGAAGAACTCTATGACTAACACTAGTCTTTCAGGAAGACTCATCATTTACATGAAGAAAGTGAAATTTATAAACTTATAAATATGACTTTAACCAGCCTGTTCCAGTTGCTTTAATCCCAATAACATGTTCAAGCCTCTGTAACAAAATGTTGTGATCAGTGGTGTTAAATGCAGAACTGAGTTCTAACAGGAAGAGTCCAGACAGGAGTCCTTTATATGAGGCCACTAGAAGATCATTAGTACCTTTCACCAAGTCTGTCTGTGCTAACATGAGCTTTAAATCATGACTGAAACTCACCAGACTGATTATTTGTGCTTAAATGTCATAGAGTTGAGTTTAAATTATTGTTCTCAAAAATTCTACACTTAAAGTAGAGGTTGGATGTGGGTCTATAAGAAGCTAACTTCCTGGAACAAGAGTAGTTTTTTTTAAATAAATGCTTGATTGCAGTCACTTTAAAAGTACATATAATTTAAACATTATATGAGATATATTGACAACATCAATACAAATGCATTCATTAAAGAAAATGTGAAAATGTGAAAATTATGTTTTTGTTTTTCTTCTTTTCCTGAGGTTTGTTTTTCGCCATATCTTAAAAAATTTATGTATTCAGTATTTTAATATAGCTGATGTTAGACAGTTCATGGTGCAGATGAATATTAATTATTGAACAGCCACTCCCTGACATATGAGGGTGGCTACACACCTATTACAGTTTCAGCTGAAATAAGTGTTCGGAGTGTTTGTTTCAGAAAGTTGCTCCCAGGAGGAGGTCTTTTTCCTCATTTTTTCTCACAGGGCTGCTGTTCTCATGAACAGCTTATGATTTTTAAGTTTTAGCTGTTATAGCGGCATTTTGGTCTAGAAAAGAGAATGAGGGAGAGTGGTGTGATCTAGGCAATAGCTAACCACAGGGAAGGAAAGATGAGAGGATGGGGGAGGAGGGAGAGATGGAAAAGGGAGAATGGGGGAAGGGAAGGAAATCTGGGAATCTTTTAAGCTCAATTTTAATCTGGGGTGCTTCCAGGATGGGAAAAAGAGGAGAGGGAAAGAGGGAGAGAGGGGCTGGGAAGTACATGCTACGCTACACAGAGAGGTCATCCCAACGCCTGGAGTGTTGGACAGAAGAGGAGGCTGGGAACAGAGGGATGCCGGAGAGCATGAAGGGGAAAGCAGACAGGGATGAGGAAGTGCAGAGGAAGCAGGAGTGATGTGGATGTCACAACCTCCCTCTTCCCGATGACACTGCAGCAAAGAGGGCAGTTTCTGCTGACTCGTCGCTCCGAGCAGGGAGGAGATAGACCAACCCCCTCCCACTGGGAGCAGAGGCGCATCGGCCCGTTGGTCCAACATCTTCTAATTCAGATCAAAGGGATGTCCTTGATGCAGAGCAACAGCAGCACAGTGTCGCCACCATGTGGTCATTACATACCACTGCAGCCTCGACCCAGGTGACAGCAGCTAATTACCATTTTTATTATTTATTTAAACTAAATAACAAAATATTAAAAATGATAAAAATCTGTGGAATGTTTTGACTGTGCTCTAGTTTAAACATCCACTGAACCATCTAAAACCTGATTATTCTTAACTGTTTTTTACCTGAAAGGAATGAAAGATTTCACTAAATACGGGTCTTTAGAAATCCTACTAGACATTTTTCTTTCTTTGGAAAACAAAAATCTTTGGCACCGTGACCTTTCTTGGGAGAACATCTTATACACAAGTGATGAAAAGAATTCAGCTAATCAAAAATATTTGAAAAAGGTAATAAAAATAAACTCATGACAGGAATGTTGTTCAGACCAGACAAGGTCTGAGGTAAAAGCCTGTTAACCCTTCTTCTGAATGAACCTTCCTGGTTTTTTTTTTTTTTTTAAGGACTTATGAAATTAATAATATCAAAACGTCTGTGAATTGCATTTTTTAGGCATTCACACAGAGTCAACAGTTATCATTTGTACTGATATTTTAACCTGCTGCAGTTCAAAATTTTGTCTTTCTGAAATTTTTAACCTCAGTCTTCAAAAGAAACGTGGAAAAATAAATCAATTACCAGCTAAGAGGAGAGCAAATTGAAGAAAAAAAGCTAATCTCAGATGTATGAGGTGAAGCCATGGAGCAGAGAACTGAGTAGGGACAGTAGGGACATATCCCAACCAAAATCCAGCAACTTCTGAGGGCATATTCATACCAGCCTTTTTTATTCTGAGTCCGTTTGCTCGGAAAGCCCGCTTCGTTTGGTATACTGTGAATGCACAAACAAATTCTGATTCATGAATGTGGGACGATAGGCGGCTCTGGACAGGAGAAATAGCTTGTGGTCAGATGTGGAAGAACTTTGTAAAGTAAAGATAGAATTCTGATCAACCAACGACCACTAGGATCTGATGCTGCTCCAGATTTAGCTGTTAGAAACCAAAGTTGTTCTGCAGTGACCAATAGACCATTTTCTGCTTTCATCACTGATCACGTGACTTGCACGTCTGCGGTGTTGGTACAGATGTGAGGTAGCTTGGGTTAGTGCTCCGGGGTTGCTGATGGCCCGGATCTCTGGGCTGCCCTGATCTGCCTCTGGCCTCCGTAAAGGCGCATGGTTGCATGGTCACATTTGCACAATCTCACTCACTACTCTTCATCACTGATCTCTCCTTATTCCTCAATTCTGCCCCCTCTGTCTCCCCATAAGTCAAAGTAAAAAACTAATGAATAAATCATTATTTCAAGAGGAGCCTTATATCTACAAGCCTCCCCTTGGCAAAACAAATTTGTTCAGTATGACAGCAACCAGACCATCATTCTGCTTCTATGAAGCTGGACAGGACAGGTTAAAAAAAAGTCATGAATCAACGTGTTGTCAGGTGACAGAATCAAAGCTGCAGCTCAGAGAGATGAAGAAGAGGAAGGAGGGTTTGGGACAGGATTAATTTAAATTTAATCAAAGTCATAATATGTAACACAAAAATGTTTACCTGACCTTTATATAATATTGTATTGACATTTTTCTTTGGTACAGATTCCTGAAAAAGAACAGACCATTATCATTTTAGCATGTTATTAAATTAAAATTAGAATGATAATGTCAAAATTAACTTTTTCTCTAACGTCACAAATTCTATGTAACTGCAAAGCATAAAAAAAATCACATCTAAATTTCCTTTTCAAAATGTTTCCACAAATCATCTGTAAGGAGGATCTGTGTAAACATGGTTTGTCACTGTTTGTAATTTGTTCATGATCCTAATTTCCTTCAAGGTTTCATTAAGTTGATGAAATGAAATCTTTAAATCTTTTTCTGTGTAAATAAAGAACATTTCTGTGATGATGATTACATCGTAGTACAATCTGCTTTCTTGTCTCGACAATGATGATGTGAAATGAATAATAGATGTCTTCAATTCATAAAATGACGTAACTCATTATGTAAAATAATCCTGTTTTCAGTTTAGCCAAAAACATATGATGCAGTATTTTTATTTATAAACATCAATCATAAGGGCAACTTTTACGTCAGTGTCAGAATCAAACCTTCGCCCTTGGGTGGAGGCAGACATGAGTTCGGTGTTAAACTTCTCCGTCTGTGCTGGATGTGATGGATGGATGCAACTCTTTGTGAGCTTTTAACACATTAGTGAGGTGATAAAACTGTTCATATGATTATCTTAAAGTTATGGATCTGTCCCCAGGATGTTGTGCGTGGAAATGCCTGCAATCTGAAGAAGCTGGATAACTTGTCTTTGGAGGGAAACATGATTAACACGGTTAAACATGCGACTCGCTTGTTGCAAAATATTGACGCTTCATCTGTAATAAATGTGCTAAAATGTATTTTCATTGTGTTTTGTGATAAAAAAACAGAGTAGATTTATGTTCCACTTCTTTTGCAGACGGCAGTCAGCGTGCGTACAGGATCCAGTATTCATCCACTCCTCAGTCGTACTTGGTGCTACATGTATAGCCACAGCGGTCCTGGGCAGGCTGACAGAAACCAGCCCTCCGACCACCACCCAAACATTCACACACCTGTGATGCCGACACTTGAGGCAAGCACAATACAACAGATGACTGGGATTTGAACTGCCAACCTAACGTTCATTGGCAACCTGCTCTACCACCTGAGTCCCAAGCTCCTGCATTCCCACACACACTTCGATTTTAACACCAATAATTCACCTAAAAGAAAATTCAAACTGGGTTTCTCTGCAGTGCGTGAAAGAAAGATTTAACCCACGTTATAAACGTCTGTTTCATGTGAAACTGCACTTCATTGCTGAGCTGTGTTTAAACTTCTGGCTGTAAAATGTTGTGGCTGCAGTGTATTGGATCAATTTCTCCCCCATCTTCCTTTAACAAGCGAGTGAGGAAAAGTTGTTGTAGGTGGAGGTATGATGTCTCTGTGGATCTCGAAAGAAGCAGAGCCCCATAACCAAGCTCAAACTCATGTTTTCCCAGAGAAGTTCTTCAGGAAAAAAACTGACAACTAATTTTATGGTTGGAACTTTTATTTTGTAGAAACTTTGATTTAAAAAAAAAACAAAAACTCAGAAGAAGTCTCCTGAAAGTCAAACTGATGACGTTTTCATTATTTGAGTGGTGAAACATGTCAGCAGAGATGATCACCGCCCAGACTCACCACATCCAGGGACTGCAGGGGGAGCGACTCCCACAGGAAGCAGAGGAATGGATTTATTAAAAGGGGCTGAACATTGTTCTAAAATTCCCACTGAAAACTGAAACTTGAACGCGGCGACGAGCTCTGAAAGCCCCAATATTTCCCATAACATAGAGGACGTGATGCTATCTGGTGTGAATGCAGCCGGTATGTCTGAATTCAACAACTGGGCCCCCGCTGGTTAAATGACAGAGCATTTAACACCGAGGCAGAGAGAAAAAGAGAGCTTTCACTCCGATGCATCCCAGTCACACAGGAACAGAGGAAAACATATCACATCCTTTCTTTCTGATCCGCCAGGCAGTTCTGAAAATATCTCCAGCTCAGAAAGGTGCTAATTGGACTCTCAGTAAGATAAAAGCAAGGAAAGTGAAAAAGCCAAAGGCTCTCATTGCCATGACTACCCGCTGCATTCGGCTTTAATTACAGTGATTATGGTTTTTAACTTTTTCACTTCAAAGAGCATGGTGGCATTCTGTTGCACACTGTGACGGTGACCTTCAGCTCTGCCTCCCACTGACCTGAGGAGGACTTGAAAACTCTGCAACTGTTCAACAGACTATCAGAAGCACACCAGCCATCACACATAAAGTCTTTAAAAACAGAAGAAAAAATCAAACAAACAGAGACGATCAAATATGATTTCAGCAGAATTAATCTAAAAGAAGCGAGTGACTTCGTTGGTGTGTGTTGTTGGCTGCTACGTCAGTCTGCAGCTGTAGCTTCATCTTTAGTTTACCCCCACCAGAGTGTAAGAATACGCAGCATTCAATGTATGGTAGCTTGAAAAGTGATGTAATAGTCCATTGTTATTATTATTATTATTATTATTATCTTGAGGCCATTTCTAAGTCTGATGGTTTGATTAAGAACTAAATGAGGAAAGTTTGTCCATTTCTATCTCAGCCAGTGGACGTATGGAAAGGTAGTGAATACACTGGACATTGTGGCGTGACTTTCTGGCTTATGTCCATTCTGCTTCATGTCCACAGGGGCAGGTCTACATTTCACACTTTTCCATTACTCAATCACAAACACACACTCACACCTCTGAATGCTTCTTTCCTGTCTCTGTCCTTCTCACTCGTCTCTCAGAGCTTCCGTCTCTCTCCTCCTGTCCCATCTTTGTCTCTCAGAGTTTGTGAAGAAAGACTGTGCGAGTGTTTAGGGCTCGTTGGGTGATGGGAAATAACTTTTTAGCTTGCATACAGTCCTTCTTCAAAAGCTTGTGCAATTTCTACAGTTGTTGTGCTCGTCTTTGTTCTTCTTCTGCTTTTTTGGTCCCTTCCTGATCCTCATCTTCTTCTCTGGTGTGTTTCTTTAGCTGGTAGCATGTCAGTTATTCTGCTCAGCACTGCCTCCACGATTCCCGGTGGTATTGCTCTGTCTTCTGTGTCAAGCTACATAGAGCTAAGCTCCCTAAAAACGGACCAAATCACGTGCGTGACGGACGAAACTGTCCGTCTGTTTGCGTATCCGTCTTCTGCGTCGAGCATAAATGGGTCTTAACTGTCCCCTGATCACAGTTTGGGATAAAATCTGGCTTTTTCCGTCAGCACCAGGCGGAGATGATGAAGTGGATGGTGAGTGTTTGCAACGCTGCAAAATAAAGTTTGACAAGCATCTGATGTAATCTGAAACTTGGTCTTTGCTTTGTGGTTTTTCTTGTTTGATAATTGTTTCTATGGTTTCCTTCCTCTGATTTTCACCTCCTTCCACTCTCATCACCTTCAGTATTTATTCTTTCTGCTAATGAATTTGATTTTCCTTAGTTGAATTAGTTTGTTTTTTTGTTTGTTGTTGTTTTTGCTGTAAAAAAAACACTTAAACAGCTTCATTGTGTAAATTTTCTCTGAGTTCAATTTCTGAGAAGTCTGAAAGTGATTTAATTAATTGGAAAACAACTGTGAGAATAAAGGAAAAAGCAGCAGATTCTACACTTTTCAACAGTTTGCAAACATCATTACACACACTGGGAACATTTTATCAGAGTTTTTAGCATTGTGTTTTTGTTCTGAAACAGGAAGTGAATTAAACGTAACAGGATTTTCAGATGTTCACTCGTACAAGCTCAGCCTGGGACCCTCACAGCCATCCGTTGGAGGAGAAGTCCCGTCTCAGCTGCTGAGTCTCTGCCTCTGTGAGCGGCTGAAGAGGTGATCGACAGGCACCGCCGTGGAAACCAAACCACTCCATTGCCTGCTTAAGGGCAGGAACTCCCAACTTTCTGGTAACCTAGCAACAAAAAGCTCCAATCAATGAGCATGCAGAAGACGCGTTTTGTTGTTTCACAGCTTTACGAACATTGGTGTTGAAATTCAGATATTTCGGCTGCTGAACTGCATCTGTGTCCGGTGTGACTTCACAGCAGATGAAGCTGGACTCATGCTGTTCGGGCAGTGACATTTAACACGCCTTAATGAACATGTTTGTAGCCTGAAGCACACTCAGCAGCAACTCACTTGGGCTCAGAAACTCTCAGAGCAGAACAGAACACACAAATCTGACATTTAACTTTGTCAATTTAACTCACAGCTCAACCAAACACTCCAACTTCGAGAAAATGCGTTTGGTTCTTCCCCCCCAAACAGGATGCTTACAAAGGAATTTAGTAACGTTTGTACTGATGATCATTAAACACAGCTGATAATGTTAATTATTATTCTGAAAACCAGTGCTGAAGGCATTATTTGTTGCTCATACTTATTCTGCTGCCGTCATGACGTTTAGTATCTAATTAATTTTGAGAAAACCCAAGCAAAACCTTCACCAAAACCTGTGGCTTGCTAGGGAACAGCAGGCTATGACTTTTGTTAGTGATTCATTCCACAGTTCACAAAAACTGGGGGGAAAAAAAAGAAAAAGAAGTTAAATTTAAGCCATAGAAATTAATGAGATTTTGCAGAAATTAGTGGAAAAAGTTAAAACTGGTCATCAGAGATAAAACTTGTAGGGTCCAAAAGCACATTTTGTTATATTTTACAGTTTTAACACAAACAAATTTTATTTTTTATTCAATTTGAGATGCAACCACAAAATGTTATGTCAGCCATCATGTCGTCTCTCATCGGGACTCGTAGAATGTGAGAATTACAGGACAGACTTTATGATTAAGGATTTTTACACTAAAATCATGGAAAGGGCTAACAGGAAGAACTATTAAAATAGACCAGCACGCTCCTTGTGTTGGTCCTCCCTTGTGTTTCTTTACAAAGGCAGGTGACCCTGATTTTTAAATGAAAAACATCATGGCCGCAGATATTGTAGATCCTGTATCATCTAATTCCTGTTTGCCTGGCTGTCCTCTTACTAAGGGCTTGGTAGAAAGCACCGTGGTAGCAAGTAACTGTTTTGAGCCCCAGTATCATTTCTAAATATACAGTTTTTATTTAAACAGCTGGTTTCACGCTTCAGTTACACCAGAATTCCCAACAGAATATAATACACCAAACATAAACGCATTTCTTCTTTATTACCTATTTTACAATGTTAACATATCTGAGCATAAAAATTATAGAAAACATTCATTTTCGTCTCAACTTTCTGCCAAAATTTTCACTTTTTTGTCAGTCATTCTTGAAGCATGGCCATGTGAACCCAGATTTGTCCAGTTTCACGGCACTCAGTGTGTCCTGTGATCCATGCCATGGACGGGTGGTCTGTGGACTGGTCACGCTGACCGGCCACCACGTTGTCATCCATGCAGCTCTTCAGAGCTGGAATAACTCAGTCAGGGAGTTTGTAAGGAGTAGTCAACTGGAACTGGACCACCAGATTAAAGCAAAAGAAATTCTTCATCACACTAAATAATACTTTTTGTATGTTCTTCATTAGATTATATCTACTCAGCATCTTTGGTTCATGTGTTTATATTTTGGTTAAGTTATATTTTGGCAATATACAACTAAAGTCTAAGTTGATCATTAGTTAGTTTTACTTTAAAAAAAGATGATTGGTAGATCTTATTTCTTATTTTGAGTGCCAGATAACGGCTTTAATTTTAAATTCACTGGATAGAATTTTTCTCAGACGACAAAGAAGTTTTTGTTTGGCTGAGCATCAAATTTTCTTCATGTGTTCCAGACATAAGGACTGCTGGTGCACTAAGTTTTTCTAGCATGAGTACTTCAGGCTGCAGAACACTGATCAAACCAGCAGTCTGGCTCTGTTTGTGCATGAGGAGTGGCTGTTTCATGGTTGATAAAAGCATGCAGCAGATGGTACTCACGGCAGCGTTGGGCTCGATGAGGCGCTGCTGCAGGACTCTGGCTTCCTCCCAACACCCGGACACACACAGACGCTCCAGCTCGCACAGCTCCCAGCCCAGAACGTTAGCCAGCGCACACACACCTCCAACAGCACCTCAACACACACCGAAAAACCCACTGAGAGTCCAAAAATCAGGAAACAATACAGAAATGTTGTCTTCTAGCAACTCCCCTTTCTCTCAAAGTTAAGCATTCAACATTTTCTTTTTTCAGTCTTGTAGATTAAGTAAAGAGATCCAACATCAGTACGAAGAACCAGGAAAAAAATGACTTTCCTTCTGTTTGGGTTGTCTTTAATAGATGATCAAAATCCATGAATATTATTTCATCTCATAAAAATGTGGATATTTTCACCACATTATGCTTCAGTAAATCACCATGTTGGTCCAGCAGCAGCTGAAGTCCACAGCTACATGTGGATGCCGTTGTTCCTCTGTGGTTCAGTCAGCTGAAAATGATTTCGTTTCTGGTTCCGTTTATATTATGGACCAGAAAGAACTATTTCTTTTTAATTTGTGTAAAGATACATGTAGGAGCTGAAGTTTTAACCCCAGTCAGCATCATGATGTTTCCAGCCTCAGCTGGCAGACTGGGAGGTAAAATGATGTAAAATGAATGTATGAATAGATTTAGCAGCATAAAGGTCGACCAGAAGAAGAAAGCAGAATTTATTACTAACAGAACTTTGTAGAAATAACACACAAATCAACAGTGACCAAGCCTTTTCTCATCTGCACATCATTCTCTCAAGTCTTGGCTTTCAGGAGAGAAAAATGTTGAAAATATTAATGACACAAACATTTAACATCATTGCTTAAGGGAAGTGGCCACATGGCGGCTGGCGCTCTGGCCCACACACATCTCATTTCACATCAGACTCCAAATCCTTGCTGTTTTAAAGGGTTAAAAAAAGATTAAAAGTTAAAGAAAAAAATAAATAAATAAACAAAACTGCCAAAAAAAAAAAAAAAAATTAATATTAAATAAATTAATTACAAGTTGTATGGCCTCAGGCTGCCTATCACTCTACTGAAAACAAAGTTTATGAAGTGAAGGTATTTTGGCAAAAATAGGCTCCAGCTGGTCTCTGACTGATAACCAGAATCTTACAACATACCTGTGGTCTGCAGGAAAGATGCGTCACATGGAAATAAAAAGAAAAATCATCCATTGATTTTCTGTACAGCTTCATCCAAGTCAGGGTCACGGGGAAGCTGGAGTCTATCCCAGCAATTAACAGGTGAGAGGTAGGTACACCTGGACAGGTCGCTAGTCCATCGCAGGGCAACACAGAGAGACAAACATCCACTCACACGCACTCCTACAGAGAATTTAGGGTGACCAGTTACAGTGTAACTACACCCCCTACTTTCTGCGTAACTCCACCCACTGTCAAAGTTTGAAAAAAGCCTGAAACTGCAAGGGTTGGGGTGGGAGGTGTGGGGTGATCAGAGTGGGCGGGTCGGGATACACAGGAAGAAATGACTGACAGACAGCAGCTCAGCTCACTGGCAAGATGCAAAGCGAGATTCACAAAGCAGCTACGCCACAGAGCGTCTTTGAGGTGCAAGATTTTCCCCTCCTGAAACTCCTCAACTATACATGAGCCAGGTGGTCCTCGAAGGCCACAAATTAAATAAAATCAATATACATAATTGTAATGCGTAATCAGACAGGTTCGGCTGAATCACAAATAAGAATAGTCTTTTTTATCTTTAAATACAGGAAATGCTTAAAGTGGCCCGGAGCCCTCCGGAGCTGAGCTCCACCACCTAGGGTGAATTTGTGCAAGCATAGGTCCTGGATTTATCTGGATCAGCCTTGAGGTCCGCCATCAGATGATGATATTCACCATGCTGTTTCCTTGTTTGTAAAATAGGATGAACCCAGGGTTGTCAGGGTTATCTACAGTAGAGTCAACAGCAAGATTTCTGTCAACTCAAGCAACATCTTCTGACTCTTCATGCTTCATGCCTCGTCTGACATGGACTGCTTTTAAAACGTCAAAATTCCACACAAACCTCCCCAAACATCTGATATCAATCATAATACAGAAGCAAAGGCAATGAGGTTGTGATGAAGCAAACTAAAGAGGAGAGGAGGAGGACAGGTGCTATACAGGTACTATCAGGTACTATAGGTACTATCAGGTACAGCCAGGTACTAGTGTAGGGGGAGAAAATGTGGAGCACTGTCACTGGTTTATGGGGAAGCCAGTTACTGCTGCTGGTTTGAGGTTAAGCAACAGAATTTCCTGCAATCTTAAAACTAGGCTTCCTGTTTTGGTTTTTTTGCAGTAATAAATACGTTTATAACATAAGTCATGAAATAAGTAGTAAATGTCACAATAAATAGCGGCACACAGGCCTATATGTAGTCAGGTAGGATTATCTGCAGAGTAAATCATTACTTAGACCAGGTGTCATTAAACTACTCAGTACTGGGAATAAAACAGCCGCTGTGAGCCACTAAAGAACCATTACTTTTTAATAGATAATGAATATTAACAGACACAAAAAAATATCTTTGTAATTTATTTTAACTGATGGTTAACAGTAATTATAAATGTAGGGATACAGTATATAGGAGCCTGTGTTGTTTAAAACAAACCCAACCAGTGTAGCTGCTGACCACAGGAAGATGTTTAGTTATCACAGAAGCATCTATAGAGTCCATTTAACATCAAAGCAAACAGCAGAATTACAGTTTCACTACAGTAGGTGTGTTTTATTGAATAAATAACATTTTCTTTTTATTTGTGTACTTGATGAAAAACATTTCAGTTGGTGAAATCTAAAATGAACTCGGACATAAAGAGAGACTAGCCTGCTCTTGGACGGGTTTGTACTGGAAAAAATTTTCATTGCACCTGTTGCAATGACAATAAAGTTTCATTCATTAATTCAAGGACGGTGGAGAAAACTTTACTATAAATATCTTTGATGCCCTTTGACAGAAGACACAGATGTGGAGACAGGAAGTAGAAGATAGCAAAAATAAGAGGACAGTAGATGGAGGACATTAGAGAGAGGGAGGGGTTTGTATGAAACATTTTCAGATAAAGTTTGGTCTTTATTCTGGAGACGTGTGGGTGATAACTGTCCATCTTTGGCTCTGTGTGTTCAGCTTCTCCACCTGCTGGAAGTCACAGCTCTTTCATAAAAGGCTGTATGAAAACATGGAAACTAATTTCTTTAGTCAGTATTTTTGTAATCTGGTGCATTAATACAGGAAATTGGGCTTTTAAAAACAATAAAAACTACAGGATTGGAAGTAGTGAACAAAGGTTTCAGTTTCAGAAAGAGGTTGGTCTTAAATATAAAACACCCGGGCTGAAAACTGGTTCCACTGGTCCTGGCTAACAGTTATCCCAACTTAAAGGTAGAAGCTGTCTAGGCTAGCTATGGCTGTTACTGGCCAGACTTTTATGTTCATGAATATTTATTTAGCTGTTGAAAAACCAGCGGTTAATGTTAACATCTGGTTATTTTATTGTTAAAGATGGAGGAGGATGAAAAAAGAGAGGACACAAACGAAGAATCACAAATATTTATTGGCTCCTATTAGAATGTTAGATTGTGTGTTTTGCCTGTTAATCCAACCTGTACTTTTCTGTCGAGAATAAAGCTAATAGAGTAGATTTTTGCAATCATTTATGTAATTCAGTGTTGCGCCACAACACTTAATTTTAGGGCTCCCCCACCTGTCAACCCCCACTTTAACCACTGAATACAGGTATTAAATAACCGTGTTGTGTTTTGGATATTTAAATAAAAGTATTTAAACAACACCAAGGTTATCTTGGCTCAAAAAGTTGGGAAATCACTGTTGTAGAGCTCTGTGTGACTTCAGTTTTAAACGGCGCTCATGATTTAATGGCTTTTATTTCTCCTTATTTAATAAAGAATCTTGTCACTGTGTATTTATATGGGATGTGTATTTTATATAGTCTATGGGAAAGAGTTAACTATCAAGTCTATCTAATCATGCAAAATCATGTAAAATTATTCTAAAGCTATTGCAATTAATAACCACAAATGTGTTGAGTCAGGAAGCTAAAGACTCAGTTGTTTAAGGAGTATTTCCGCACTTAGCTTAACTCTTCTACTCAACAGCATGAGTTAGAAAGATTTGTCCAACTCTTTGGCTCAACCAAGTACTGAATAAGCTGCGTGCACTTATGCCCAAGATGACATTGTTCAATGAAATCGTGATGTTGTATTTAAACAAAATGACCTACAAAAACTAACAAAAAAAAAAAAAAGTACTACATGACAGCAGTCTGACGACCACTTAATGATGACGTCCCATCTTGTTTGAATTCTTGCTTGTGTTGTTCTTACTCTCAAATCTAAGTCGCTTAGGATAAAAGCGTCTGCGAAATGACTGTAGAATAGAATAGAATAGAATAGAATAGAACATATCCCGGCTTTTGTGCAATAGGCCCCAGCACTCGATGAAGCAATGAGGTCTGCAGATCCTGGAAACTTCTGATCGTCTGCATCAGCAGTCCTGATTTTCTCATCAAAGCTCCGAGCGCTGCAGGGTTAAAGGGCCTCATCATCATGAGGGTTGTTAACAGGATATATTCAGGAATCATAACTTCAACACACTCGCAGCGTGGACACATTACCATATCAATCAATCTGCACTACCTTGCTCTGCAGCAGCTGTGTCAGTCTCACAATTCCTTGCATATTTTAGTTGTGGAGATGAGATCAAAGATCAGAGTGAATGTGAGTTTGACAGCGGGCAGCAGCAGAACGCCACTCATCAGATTGTTGCGCATCGTGTTGAAGCTTATTCCCAGCATGCTGTGCGTGTCCAACATACCAAGATGGTGGAAGACATCACTTCACATTACTACTGCAGTAAAAGTGCTCTGACTTCATAATTTGCTGTAACTTCACATTAAAGAGAACACGCATCCCCACAGGATGAAAACAGCTAGAAGACAAGACTGCTGAGCTAAAGGGAGGAGGCTTATCCACAGTGGTCTCCTGTGTACAGGTGCCACATGAGACGTAAAATCCGGATGTTTGAAGTAGATAATTATTTGCATCTTCAGGATGCATTAGGATGTGTTCTATACTGTGTTTTATACATAACCACTTTATCAGCTCCACCTGTTAAACTGCTTGTTAACACAAATAGTTAACCAGCCAATCGCATGGCAGCAGCTCAACACATGTAGTCATGTAGACGTGGTGAAGACAACTTACTGACGTTCAGACTGAGCATCAGACTGAGGAAGACAGGGGATTTAAGTGACTTTGAACGTGGCATGGTTGCTGGTCTAAATATTTACTGGAATTTTGATAACTTTTGTCTAAACAACAAATTAAATAATTTTGTGAAGAGCCAAACTAAAACGGAAACTAAGTGTAACATAGTTCAAGGATGATTTCACATTCAAAGTTTTGTTGAAACTCAGACTCAGTAACGATTATATGAGAAGGTCGGATGGATGTCAAGAAGGACGTTAATGTAAAAATGACACAAAAAAAGATACCGAGCTGCAGCGTTCCACCGGAGGAGACCGAAAGGAAGGGATTCCTGATTCTCAGCTTCCATGAAGATGCTTTATGGAAACATTTCTTTATATTTGGAACCATGCTGTCAGGACCCAACATGATGTACAAAACATATATTTGAAAAAATCTAATAAATAAAATAAAATAAAATTGAACAATGAATAAATTAAATTAAATGAAATTAAATTAAACAATAAATAAGTACACACATACACAAACAAATAAAATAAAAAAATAAAAAAATAGAATATGAGTAACATACAAATACAATTACAATATCAAATAATCATAAAATAAAGCAAGAACATAAAAAATAAATAAATACATCCAGACAATAACTAAAATAAAATCAAACAGGGAACACTTAAAAAACGGCTGCATGTGAAGAACAGCAGCTGTTTTTGATCTTCTTACCAACACAATAAGCAGCCTGTAGAAACCCCGCTGAGCCGGCCAAAACCTGGAAATCTTGCTTCTTGGTTCTGTGAACAATCAGGCCGATCCGTGTGATCTGAAGACCATGTGAAAGAAAACAGAGGAAGAGAGAAAGAAGTCAAAAACAAGTGTTTTATCGTCAGCTCTGTTCCCTGATGCCACAGCTAATATCTACCAGAGTATTTTAATCCCAGGAGAGGCTGTCACAGGAGACAACAAACTCAACGTCTCACAGGGTAAACAAATCACACAAAATGAGACGAGCATCGTCTCTTCACACAGCCATGGTTTCTGAAGAAGAGGATCGCTGAAGATCCAAAACAGAGGAGGAGAAAGCAAGAAAACAGATAAGCCCCAAGTGAGATGGGAAAAGTGGAATCAACTTCAAAAGATGAGAGGGACGGGGATGATGGGAGAAGCTCATGAATATCATCTCATGAATATCAGCTTTCTATTTTGTTTTGCCTCTTTTAATCCTCTTTTGTCATTTCAGATATGAAGCATAGAATCCAAATAAACCTGAAATGTTCAAAGAGAGCAGAAGATACAGCAGCTGAAAGCTCCGTAGGGAAAACCTACCAGTCCTGCTTCAGCCACCATCACCGTCTCTAAAGAGCCTCTATTTTTAACTGCCGCCTGCCAATCAGTTTCCCCACATTAGTCATTTCAAACACGCAGGACTGTAATTGATCGGTCAGTCAATCAGGTTATAGGAGCTCCTGCTGCTCTCCTGAAAGCTTAAGCACTCTGGCTATTTAGATATCGCTCCCTGATGGGAAAAATAAGGTTACTGAAAGACTGGAGTCTCCCTGGGTGACAGAAACACTCATTACCTTCATTTTTTTTAAGTCTCATTATTGTCATTAGCCTTCTGTGTGCAGGTTAAGAGGAAACTTAAGCCTCAACTCTATGAACTGTGACTGCAGCAGGTCCTGCCATATTATCTGTTATATGTTCAGGGAAAAATGACTCACATCGTCCTTGTTTTTGTTGCACAAACTGTTAATAATGTGTCATACAGCTGAAAAAAACAGACAGTGAGGACATCACCAGCAGGTTAAACCAGTTAAACCTGAGGACTGCAGGTTACCAGAACACATGGATTAAAAACAGATACATTAATCGCATTACAAAATATACTTGGTATAAACTGCAAACTCATAGAGTTCCGAAATCTCTGAACAGTACAGGAGACACGGTGCCAAGGTGCAACTTAACAGTAAAAAAAAAAAAAAAAAAAAAGACAATGAAGTGTTGATCGAGACGTTAGGATCCAGTAGATTTAAGTGTTCAGTGCTGTCAGGACGGATTACTTAAAATCCTTTTATTTATTCATTTATTTATTTTTCTAGAGAAAAATCTGTAATTTGTGCTGGTTGTCAAGTCTATGGGGAGCGTGATCCATTCCCCTATAGATTTATATGAAAATGCTGATTGTGCAAAAGCAGTTTTACATTTCAAAGTGCTACAGCGCCATCTATAGGTTGGTCTAGTTACTCTGTTCATTTGTGCAGAATAAAGACCTAAGGGGGAGGTGCAGTACCATGTATGATTCTAAAAACCAAACGTGCATCTGCAAATGTTATATTTTCAAAAGTTAGCATCTTGTGTCTGGTAACCATACTGTCAATCAATCAATCAATCTATCAAATTTTCAAAATATTTAAATTTTCAAAACGTTTGCGTATTCTAAGGAATATAAAACAATTAGAACGTACCAGCCTTTCTTTTTCTCTCTCTCTCTCTCTCACACACACACACACACAGACACACACACGCGTGCACACACAAGTCTCTTAACTTGATGTAAATATAATCTTAAATATAAGAATATAATCTGGCTTGATGCTCCTGTGAGGAAAAAATATGTCCACACTGGGAGCCACCATGGCCACAGAGGCCACCACAGGGACAGCCCAGATCCGGGCAGGCAGGGGCCCAGACCACAACCATATGGTTGCAGCGCAGAAGCCCCCATTTGAAAATCAACTAAACCTAAAAATAAAAAGACCATTACCGTCTCTGCAGCCCTGATGTTCTCTGGCAGCCTGGTCCACAGATGAGGACCGAGGTGGTGGAGTAAGGCCAGAGGACTTCAAGGTCATAATTTAAAAAACCAGAAAAATAAGAAGGCCCAAGACCATTAAGACAAGTACAAACCACTAAAAGAACCTTAAAATAAATCCTGAAACAACTCAAAGATTTTCATTTTGTCTTCTTATCTCAATGATATGTTTTTTTTTTTTTCCCCTAATCAGACAATAATAGGATGTTGTAACATACCTGACATGGTTTGGCTGTCACCTGCAGCCTTCCTCAGAAAGGGTCCATCAGATCAGCTGAGGTATTTACCTGGTGTTTACCAAAAGTGCTCCATGTAAATGCAGCTAATAAGCCTTCTGTCACTCAGCAGTTTCATATAAAAAGAGTGCATATCTAACAAATTTAATAGGCAAACCAACAAGCAATAAAGAGACAAAATACAATAAAAAGAGAGAAAAAATACAATGTCACTGCGTATGAACTATATTAACTACTCAACTATGCTTGTTGAATTAAGGCATATGATGACACGGCTGGTGTCCTGGTGCAGGATGTTCTTCCTGAAGCAGCTGAGAACCAGCTGGTACAGTTCTGCACGGCCATCATTGAGTCCATCCTCACTCCTCCATCACCGTGTGGTACGCTGGAGCCACTGCCAGGGACGGGCACAGACTGCAGCACATTGTGCGTGCCGCTGAGAAGGCGATTGGCTGCAGGCTCCCATTTCTCCAGGACCTTTATGTCTCCAGGATCTGGGGATGTGCAGGTCGAATCACAGTGTGCCCTTCTCATCCTGGACATGATCTGTTTGTCCCTCTCCCCTCAGGCAGGAGGCTACGGTCCATCTGGACCAGAACCTTGCCTGACATAGACAGCTTCTTCCCCTCTGCCATCAGATTCATAAACACTAATAAACCATCTGACCCACTGGAAACGACTGGTTCCATTGGAAAAACAAAGTTACAGATGTTGCTGCTTTAGTATTGTTATCAATATCTACTGGACCGTTATCGGATCTAAATAAATAAAAATAATGTGATTTTTTTTTATTATTAATTTATTTTTTTAACGAAGACGAAGCGCGGCTCAAAACACCCCTATGATGTTGACAAATCATGGACCCAGATTTCAGATGTGGGCAATGACAGCAAGACCTGGAGGGGCATGACAGGGAGGAATTGCCCCCCCGATCTGAATCCGAGTGGTGTTTTGTTGTTGGACCTCTGTGCTTGTCATGGATTGTCCATAACGAACACCATGTTCAGGCATGTCTTGTCTACATGTGCACTTGGCACCAGGGCACTCTAGGCCGCAGTTCGATGACAGACTTTGTAGTTGTATCGTCAGACTTGCGACCGCATGTCTTGGACACTCGGATGAAGAGAGGAGCAGAGATGTCAACTGATCACCACCTGCTGGTGAGTTGGCTCAGATGGTGGGGGAGGATGCCAGTCAGGCCTGGCAGACCCAAGCGTGTTGTGAGGGTCTGCTGGGAACGTCTGGAGGAGTCCCTTGTCATAAAGAGTTTCTACTCCTATCTCAGCTCTCAGAGCTTCAACCATGTCCTGGGTGAGGCGGGGGACATTGAGTCCGAGTGGGCTGTGTTTTGTGCCTCTATTGTTGAAGTGGCCAGCCGCAGCTGTGGCCGCAAGGTCATTGGTGCCTGTCGTGGCGGTAACCCCCGAACTTGTTGGTGGACACCATCAGTACGGTGGTCCTATCGGGCCTTTTTGGCCTGTGGGACTCCAGAGGCAGCTGATGAGTATTGGCAGGCTAAGCAGAACGCAGCTTCGGCAGTTGCTAAGGCAAAAACATGGACATGGGAGGAGTTTGGAGAGGCCATGGAGAATGACTTCCAGACGGCATTGAGGAGACGGCTTCCGGCGGCTCAGGAGGGGAAAACAGTGCTCCATCAACACTGTGTACAGAGGGGGTGGGGGGCTGGTGACCTCAACTCGGGACGTTGTGAGGCGGTGGAGGGAATACTTCGAAGACCTTCTCAATCCCACAAACACGTCTTCCGATGAGGTAAAAGAGTCTGGGGACTCTGGCGTTGGCTCTCCCATCTCTAGGGCTGAGGTTGCTGAGGTGGTTAAAAAGCTCCTCGGTGGCAGGGCCCCAGGGGTGGATGAGGTCTGCCCAGAGTTCCTTAAGGCTCTAGATGCTGTAGGGCTGTCTTGGCTGACACGCCTCTGCAGCATCGCGTGAACTTTGGAGACAGTTTCCCTGGGCTGGCAGACTGGGGTGGTGATCCCCTTCTTCAAAAAGGGGGACCGGAGGGTGTGCTCCAACTACAGGGGGATCACACTCCTCAGCCTTCCTGGTAAAGTCTATTCAGGGGTGCTGGAAAGGAGGGTCCGTCCGGATAGCCTAACCTCGGATTGAGGAAGAGCAGTGCTGTTTTCGTCCCGGTCGTGAAACAGTGGACCAGCTCTACACTATCTTCAGGGTCTTGGAGTCTACATGTGCTTTATAGACTTGGAGAAGGCGTTCAACCGTGTCCCCTGGGGACTCCTGTGGGGGGTATTTCGGGGGTATGGACAGAATTTCTCGGCGCAGCTGAGGTGTTGAGGGTACCTGATTTGGTGGCCTCAGGATTAGGTCTCTGCTCTTTGCAGATGATGTGGTTCTGTTGGATTTGTCGGTCCATGATATTCAGTTTTCACTGAAGCGATTCGCAGCCGAGTGTGAAGCGGCTGGGGTGAGAATCAGCACCTCCAAATCTGAGACCATGGTCCTCAGCCGGAAAAGGGTGTGCCTTCTCCGAGTTGGCAATGAGGTCCTGCCCCAAGTGGGAGTATCTCAGGGTCTTGTTCACGAGTGAGGGAAGGATGGAGCGGGAGATCGACAGGCGGATCGGTGTGGCGTCTGCAGTGATGCGGACTCTGCATTGGTCTGTTGTGGTGAAAAGAGAGCTGAGCCAAAAGGCAAAGCTCTCAATTTACCGGTCGATCTACGTTCCTACCCTCACCCACTAGCTGTGGGTAGTGACCGAAAGAACAAGATCGCTAATACAAGCGGCTGAAATGAGTTTTCTCAGCAGGGTGGCAGGGCTCTCTCTTAGAGATAGGTTGAGAAGCTCGGTGATCCAGGAGGGGCTCAGAGTAGAGTTGCTGCTTCTCCACATCGAGAGGAGCCAGATGAGGTGGCTCAGGCATCTGGTCAGGATGCCTCCTGGACACCTCCCTGGTGAGGTGTTCCGGGCACGTCCCACCGGAAAGAGGCCCCGGGGAAGACCCAGGACACGCTGGACGGACTACATCTTGCAGCTGGCCTGGGAACCCCTCAGGATCCCCCCGGATACGCTGGTGAATGTGGCCAGGGAGAGGGAAGTCTGGGTTTCCCTGCTTAGGCAGCTGCCATACCCATAGAAAAGTGATTGATAAGGTTTATTGAAATTCTGTGCTGAAACAATAGAAAAATCATTTGAGCAGGGATATCAAACTTTGGTCCCCAAGGGGGAGCTTGTGGATCATTTAAATGGTAAAATTACAGCATTATTAATGTCATTGCTCCCAAGGTGAAAGTGACCGCTGCCAAAAAGAGAGCTGTGTGGAAGAATGTGGAAGAGCTGAACGCATGTGGCGGAAAACAATGTTGCAGGTTCACTATGAGATTTACAAAGAGACTGAGGATTTATAATCTAGAACTGAGACATGCAGACCATCTTTCTTGTCTGACATCATTGCTAAGAACAGCAATAATGCTTGTGCCTTGCTCGTTTCTTTTGACAGGCTAACTAATCCTCTTGTGTCAGTAACCACAGAACTTCTATCCAACCGGGCCTGGAATGAGTTTGCTTCTTTCTTTACTGACAAAATTCAGAAAACCAGTCAGTCAGTCAGTGCTTCCATGCCAGGGGCAGGACATATGTCCCTGTGTCCACTCAGAGACATGAACACCATGACACACTTTTCTCCAATCAGTCCTAAAACCTGGATGAGATCATTTGCCATCTGAAAACCACTACTTGCTGTCTTGAAGCCCTGCCAACCAGGTTTTTTAAAGAATGTTTCAGGATGCATAGCCTTAGATATCTTACAGATTGCAAACACCTCTCTGCTTTCAGGTGTCTTCCCTCAGACCCTAAAAACAGCCGTCATCAAGCCACTACTGAAAAAGTAAATCTTTTATGAGCAGCTACAGGCCAATATCGAACCTTCCCTTTCTTAGTCAGATTCTTGAAAACGCTGTCTTAGGTAGGAGAGACGCTGTGGCAGGTAGGAGAGACGCTGCAAGAAGGTGACGCTGGTAGCAGGTAAGTGACGCTAACGTTGTAGGTGACGTAGTTCCGGGGAGATGGCGGATTCAAACTAGGCGTGCCCAAACATTTATGCTAATCAAAATATTCTTTAAAGTAGGAAAATAGTGTCTTTAAAAGGTACACTCTGGAGCACAGTGGGGAGGATTTGGATTTTATAGATCGTTGTTGCGACAGAATCATCATGGGGAAACCAAACAAAACGTCAACTCCCTCCCCCTCATCTAAGGCCAAAAGACAGAGAAATGAGGATTCACCTGGAGCTATTTCACCACCGGGTAACGACTCAACGGATGTTCTGATCTCTATAGATAAGAAACTAGTAGTAGTTTTGATGCGCGTTTGAGCCTGGTAGAAATTCTCCACAAGGAGTTCCAGGCGCTACGTGAATCACTAGAATTCAGCCAGAAGCAGATGGAAACCCGGGCTGTAGAAAATGCCGGTCTCAGAGAGTCGGTAAAATCCCTCACCGAGGGCTTGACCCGTCTCTTGGAAGAAAATAAGAAGATGAAGGAAACGGTGATCGATCTGCAGGCGCGGAGCATGAGAGAGAACCTGGTGTTTGCAGGGATTCCAGAGCAGACGGAGGAGGACCGCGAGACCACTGTGAAAAACTTAATCAAAACTCACCTGAAGCTCCCGGAGGAAACGGTGAAAAACATCTCCTTTCACAGAGTCCATCGGCTCGGCGGGAGGAAACCCGGGTCCAGCAGACCAAGACCTATTGTAGCGAAGTTCGTCAGCTTCAAACAGAAGGAGCAGGTAAAGAACCAGGGCCGCGAACTGAAGGGAACGAACTTTGGAGTAAACGACCAATATCCGAGAGAGATTCTGGACCCACGAAGAGTCCTGTTTCCCATCAGGAGGAAATCCATCACTGAAGGCGCTCACGCTGTCATCGCGGTGGATAAATTATTTATTAATGGACAGCTGTACCGCGACCCGGACATCACTCCGTGGCTCTACTGACTTGGTATGTGCTTTAATTTTCCTGTATTCTTACTAGATCATGTTATATCCATAAAACTGCCATAAAAGATAATTTAGTTAACAGTAAATCCACTGCCCGTCTCCACTACACTGCTCTCAGCACAGATGCGTTTTTTAAATGACTTTTTTCCTTTGGCACTGTCGCTCTTTTCACTCTTTACACTTCTTCTCTCCGACCCTTTAACGGTTAACGGTAACACTTGTCATTATATTATATACACATCAGCACTTTTCATGATTCACAGGAACACACACAGAACAGCACAAGCGCACATACATCCCTGTCACAACCAGCCGGCAGATACACATGCACGTGGAGAAGCAGTGGGATGCACGCACACATGCTTCAGTAATATGCATATAGCCCTCATCTCTGTGGCTGGTTCATGAACGAACTCACATTTGCCACTTGGAATGTGCGTGGAGCTGGCACAAGGGAAAAGAGGTTAAAAATTTTTAATCGCCTGCAAGAAATGAAAGCAGATATAATATTACTCCAAGAGACTCATTTTTCAAACTCAACAATAGATCTTCTCTCAACAACCCAGTTTCCACACGTGTATTCAGCTTGTTATAATTCTAGGCAGAGAGGAGTAGCAACTCTTATTAATAGAAGGTTAAATTTTGACATAGATAATACAATCATAGATCCAGAAGGTGGATTTATAATAGTTACATTATCTATTCAAAATGTTAAGTTATGTATTACAAATATATCTGGTCCAAATGTAGATGATCCCTCCTTCTTTCACTCCCTCTTCGCCTCTATGGTCACTCAGATAACACACTAATTATTGAAGGTGATTTTAACATTATACTGGACAAACAAAGTACCACAGGAGCTCATAGAGTCTGGAAATCCTCAGAAACTGTTAAACAGTACATGAAGGATTTTGGTCTTTGTGATGCTTGGCGCTCTCACCATCCCACACTAAGAGAATACACCTTCTTCTCTTCAGTTCACCATTCCTATTCTAGATTAGATTATTTCTTAATTTCTTAACTAGCAGCTCGCTGATGAATGACATGTCAGAAATCAGAATCCATCCTATTAGCATTAGTGATCACGCACCAGTATCATTCACTCTGAGAAGTAAGAGCAATAAACAAGCAACTAGAAACTGGAGATTTAATACGTCATTACTTAAAGGTCCTGAGTTTATCAGCTACTTTAAAAGAGAATGGTCCTTATATCTAGAACATAACGACTTGCCAGAAACTTCATCAAGTGTTCTTTGGGAAGCAGGAAAAGCAGTAATGAGAGGGAAAATAATTTCCTTTTCTTCTCATAAGAAAAAGAAGGAAACTTTGAGAATCTCAGAGTTAGAACTCAGAATTAAATCCTTAGAGGACACTTACCATGTTTCCCCAGAAGAACACACACTAAATGCTATAAGGAAAGCTAAACTTGAACTTAATGAAATAATAGATAAAAAGACGCAATTCTTGGTGCAAAGACTTCGCTTGGAGAACTTTGAGCATGGCAACAAATCTGGAAAGTTCCTGGCTAATCAGTTAAAAACAAACAAGGAGAAAACAACCATCTCCTCTGTCAGAGATCCAGAAGGAAACATCAGCCAAGACCCTGACAAGATAAATAACACTTAAGACTAATAAACATCATGGATTATTCTACTCTACATAATCTGGAATCCACAGTCATTTCTTTAGACGCAGAAAAAGCATTTGAACGAGTAAACTGGAAATTTTTATTTGCAACGTTAAACAAATTTGGGTTTGGGTCATCTTCCATAGATTGGATAAAAATATTATAGAACAACCCAAATGCATGTGTGAAGACCAATGATCAAACTTCTCCAAGCTTCTCTTTGCAAAGAGGAACCAGACAGGGCTGCCCGCTTTCTCCATCACTCTTTGCTATTTTTATTGAGCTGCTGCCATAAGACATAATAAAGAGATTAAAGGAATCCATGCCAAAAATATAGAACATAAGATAAGTCTTTATGCTGATGATGTATTACTTTTCCTTCAGAACCCACCGGCATCTCTCCCCCAGACAATCACACTTATTAACACATTCTTATCAATATCTGACTACTCTATTAACTGGTGTAAGACTATTGTTATGCCCATTACCTGTGACCTACAAAACACACCCAATACTACAATACAGTCTGGAAACATTAGATATTTAGGCATAAACATTTCCCCCAGGTTATCAGAACTAACAAAGCTAAATTATGTCCAGCTACTTAAAGCAATAGAGGATGATCTCTCACGGTGGAGGCACTTACCCATATCACTCATGGGGAGGGTTGCCACAGTTAAAATGATGGTTCTATCTAAAGTAAACTACCTGTTTTCAATGATACCCACTAAACCATCCTCCAGCTGGTTTAAGTCACTGGACTCACATATATCTAAATTTTTATGGAAAAACAAGCCATCATGTATCAGTCAAAAAACTTTACAACAGACTAAAGATTGGAGCTACCCGACTTTAATCATGTTTTCTTAGCTAACAAGCTGCAGTATATCTCCAAATGGCTCAAACCTAGCGGTCTGGATGAACCATGGTTAGATGTAGAGCAAGCATTGTGTGAGGATGTGTTTATCTCTGAC
Organism: Melanotaenia boesemani; assembly: GCF_017639745.1. Lineage (NCBI taxonomy): Eukaryota > Metazoa > Chordata > Actinopteri > Atheriniformes > Melanotaeniidae > Melanotaenia > Melanotaenia boesemani. Next base: position 2,637,560 of record NC_055685.1, read on the forward strand.
CTGCCATTCATCAGCTCAACCATCAAAACACATAAGTGTTTAAAAAGCATTAATATCAGTTCTCTTTAGTGGCTTGGTGGGAATTTCTAAAAATAAGAAAGTCTTCACTTTTTCCATGTAAGCTTAAGCCCCTCTGGAACAACCCTGACATCCTGCAAAACAAAAAGCTTATCAATTTTACTCAATGGAAAAATAAAGGAATAAAACAGAACATATAATAGAAAATGGAAACTTTTTCTCATTTAATATTCTCACTTCACAATATGGAATCAGTAGCAAACTTTTTTTTGAATATCACCAGATTAAATCTATTATATGTAAAAAATATACCATTAATCAATTAAACTTACAGCTACCTATTAGGGTGGCAGAATTCATGAATCTCAATGTCCCAAAGCTATTATCAAAAACATATAGACTATTATCCAAACTAGAAGACTCAATCTGTCTTCCAACTTCAAAATGGGAGGGTGACTTATCCAGTAACTTTAATAAAGATAAATGGTCACAAATATGTTTAAACACCTTTAAAATGACTAAGAATTCAAATATGCAACTGATACAATTCAAAATTCTGCATAGAACTCATTATACAGGACAAAGGATTTCCAGGATGGGTCTGTCACAATCAAACATCTGCCCACACTGCAATGAAAACACACCTGACAACTATCTCCATGCCTTGTGGTCCTGTACACCTGTCCGCAGGTTCTGGCTTCAGGTATGTGTGGACATGTCAACATGGTTTAAATGTAATATTCCTGCAAACCCTGCACTGTGTCTACTAGGTGACTTGGGTGACATTAATATGCGAATTAACTCTGCACACATGATACGCATAGTATTATGCATTGCAAAGAAAACTATCCTTGTGAACTGGAAAATCAAAAATAATCTGTGTATTCAGCAGTTTAGGAATCTCTTAGTTGATCACATCAGTAATGAGACAATGTCTGCCTCCTCAAAGAACCATTTAGCGGAATCTCATTCCCTCTGGTTCCCTGTGCTTAGCTCCATCACTTAGTGTAGGTGGAGGACTGTGACCTCGTTGCTTTGGGGGTTGGAGGATGGCCGGGAGTGACTGGTGGTTGCGGGTTCTTTGTGGTTTCCCGTGGTGCGGAGCCGGGCTGCTCTGCGGTGGGGGTGGCTCTGGGTCTGGCCCTGTCGGGGGCTGTGGGGGCCAGCGGTTGGAGTCGCCTTGTGGCGGGGGGTGAGGCCACTGGTGATGCCTGGGTCGGTGGGCGTCGGTCCTGGGCCGGGCGGCCGGGCTATTCCGGGAAAGGCTGGGCGGGGGTTCTGGGCTCTGGTGCCTGGGGGTGGTCCTCCTCCCTCCGGGGTGGTGGGGTCCGTATGTGTCGGGGGTCTGGGCCTGCCCGGATGTGCTGCCATAGTGTGGGTTGGTGCATGCCCTGGTGTCTGGTTCCCGCCTTGGGACCCAGGGTATGGCCCAGGGGCAGGAGGGGTGTAGGGGTTTGAAGGAGGGCTGAGTGGGATTCGGGGGATTATAGGGGGAGGTGCTGGGGTGTGAGACAGGGATGCTTGTATGTTGTGTGTGTGTGTCTATGCTTTGGATGATGTTTGTATGAGTGTGGGGGTATGTTTGTGTGCGTGCGTATGCATGTGCTAGGATGAGTGGGAGTGTGTCTGGGGAGTGAGAGTGGGAGGGTAGTATGCTGCGTGAGTGTTTATATTGTGTGGGTGGGGCTGAGGAGGCATGCAACCAGATTATCATTAAATAAACAAAATAAAATAAAATAAAAAAATAAAAAAATAGAAAAGCTGTCTTTAAACAGCTACACAACTTCCTGATACTAAATAACTGTTCTGATGTCTACCAGTCAGGTTTTCAGCCACACCACAGCACTGAGATGCTCTAGTTAAGGTATTTAATGACATCTGTCTGAGCACAGATAGTGGGAACATTTCAGTCTTGGTACTGCTGGATCTCAGTGCTGCATTTGGCACAGTTCAGCAAAACATCTTACTAGACCGGCTGAAAAAATGGGTGGGACTTTCTGAAAACTGCAATTAATTGGTTTGAATCCTATTTAAGAGACATGGATTACTTTGTGTCTATATGGTAACTATAAATCTGAGCAAACCAAAATAACCTGTGGGGTTCCCCAAGGCGCCATCCTGGGTCCACTGCTGTTCAACATCTACATGAGCTCACATTATGGAAAACATTTAAATATGTTACCACAGTTATGCTGATGACACACACATCTACATAACAATCTCACCAGGAGACTACAGTCCAATCCTCGTCAACTGCATAAATCAAATTAAAGCTTGGATATGCCAAAACGTCCTTCAGTAGTTTTTGGAGCCAAGGAAGAAAGCTTCAAAGTCCTCAGTACTGAGCTTCAAACATCTAAGTTCAAAACAAAAACCAAGCCAGAAATCTAGGAGTTGTCATGGACTCAGACCTGAATTTTAGCAGTTATATTAAGACAATAGTGAAGTCAGCCTATTATCACTTAAAGAACATGTCGAGGATTTCAAGAGTCCAGTTGACCTGGGGTCTTGACTGATTATTTAAAACCTACAGCAATAAACCTTGTGGTGCGCTTAGATGGTAACCTCAGACTTGACTCATAAGAAAGCTTAGTGGTCAAGTCTAGTTTTTTTCAGAGTCAATTTTAAAATTCTTTTATTTGTTTTTAAGTGCTTCCACAGTCTCGCCCCACAGTATCTGTCAGATCTCCTATAGCCATTCACACTTCCCTCAAGTCAGCAGACAGGTCTCTTTTAACCGTCCCCTCAACCAAGAGGAAACTTAGAGGTGACCAAGCTTTTTATGTAGCTGGACTGAAACTGTGGAACCAGTTACCTCCACATATTAAGGAGACCTCTTCACTTAAATAACTGCTTAAAACACGTTTTCTCTTTGGCTTTTAACACTAGATGAGATGTTTGTTTTTGTCTTTTTTTCTTTTTTTTTTTACTTTTTTTAATACTGTTTTATTGGCTGATCGTATGTTTTTATACTTTTTACTGTTTTATTTTGGTGTGCACTTTGGTCAACTTTGTTGTTTTAAAAGTGCTATATAAACAAAGCAGAGATGGAGTTGGAGATTAAACTAGTGATGACTCAGTAGGATTTAAAAAAACTGGTCCATGCATTTATCTTTAGTAGACTGGACCACTGTAATGCTGTCCTCACAGGTCTCTCTAAAAAGTCCATCAGACAGCTGCAGTTAGTCCAGAACGCTGCTGCTCCAGTCCACACTAAGACCAGGAAAGTAGATCCTAGAACTCCAGTCCTCGCTAAGAACAGGAAAGTAGATCCTAGAACTCCAGTCCTAGTTAAGAACAAGAAAGTAGATCCTAGAACCCCCGTCCTCAGATCTTTGCATTGGCATCCTGTCTGTCAGAGAATTGACTTCAAAGTTCTGCTGTTAGTTTACAAAGCACTGAATGGTTTAGGATCAAAATATATTCAGGATCTTCTGGTTCGTTATGAAACAACCAGATCCCTCAGGTCATCAGGGTCCACTGGCGTTCACAGACATTTTGAGGGGCAGGTTCTCAGTTTTTAAAAAAGGGCGCAGAGTGCTTGGAACCGCCACCTATGTTAAATTATAGTGTGAAAAAAAAAAAAAAAACATTACAGGCTTTTATGTACTTGCAAATTTATTTAAATATGTTACTGTACATGAACCGAGTACTGATCAGTCACTGATCTCCCTATCATCCTCATGTTCCATGCTGGTACATGGTCTACTGTGGGTCATTAGCGAAAATAGAGTGATGCATCTTTGATTAAGACTGCTTAGTGACAACAGTCAATGCATTACACCGCTAAGACTAACACCAGTCTGCAACTGCCATAGTCTGACGTCAGTGCCTCACCTCTAGCTGTGTTCTGCAGACAAATTCTAATTGGGTATTTATGATGGTCAACATTTCATTATTAGCCTACAATGGTAAATACAAGATTACTGTGAATTTTGTAAGGCCTGACATGAAAACAACTTATATTTGTGGGGCTACAAAATAATGTACTGGACAAGATTTGGCTGCCAAACCACATTGTGGACACTTTTACATGGTTCAATAAAATTTGTGGAAGAGTTCATTTTTAAAAACCTGAGGTCCCCCAACCATTGTAAAGTGCTGTGAGTGTCTAGAAAGGCGTTATAGAAATGTAAGTAATTATTATTTATTATTAATTATTAAAAGGCTTTAAACAGTTAGCATGACTCTGGTCTTGGCTCTGATCTTTCTCCTTCATCATCTTGCTCCTCATCCTCCTTGCTGCTTGGTGGCTTCATCTAGGCCAGCAGTGAGCTGCTTCCCTGAGCTGCCTGGTGGAGCTCCTTTAACTTCTGTTTTCTTAATCTCTCTTTTCTAGACATGCTGCAGTTGATAAAAGCCAAGGCCAGCAGTGTTATAGACTGCTTAGAATAATGCTGCTTGGAATAAAGAAAAAAAAAAACAATCTTTCAAATTATTACAATCTGCGACAAAAGAGATGAACAGCTGGAGAACGCTGTGTGATGTGGTTTATGAATACCTGGTGAAAAAAGCCAAACACACCCGCGTTTGTGGTGGCCACTTAGCCTAACATCTGGCAAGGTACCACTGATTATGGCTAGTGCCAAGCTCAGTAAGCAGGCTAATTCAGACTCAGCCGTTCAGGCTGTACTGAGACAGACAGGCTACTTTACAACAGGGACGAATAGTTTGGTATCAGGCTGAGTTTAGGAGCAAAAGGTGCCCTTGAATAGTTTAGCACAGGGGTGTCAGGGCCGGTATCCTGCAGGTTTTCATTGTTTCCCTGATCTAACACACCTGACTGAAATTAATGGGTTATTGTGAAGAAGTTGACAAGAAGCTGTTGGATCCATTTGATTTTATTCAGGTGTGTTAAATCAGGAGTTTGACACCTGTGGTTTAGCGTTACCGAGTAGTGGCAGGTGGAGCAGCAGGAGGTAACTTCGCGGACAGTCCAGCTGCTGCAATGAACATGCTTACAATGTGCCTCGTTGGCGGCCGCTTTGCGTGATCACATTGCCAAAGAAACTACGGGAACAAAACAGGAGGACGTGCACGTGCATGTGTGTGTAAGGGGTGTGTGATCGCGTCAACATAGTGGGCCAGGTCAGGTCTACTTTTTGTTCCTCACACTGGAACATTATTTTGTTCTATTTATCTGTTTGATTTTAGGTTTTTTTTCTTTCTGATTTTATTTAATTTCTTGTTTTTCTTTAAAGTTTTGCTTTTGCACCTGCTGTAATGCTTTTAATGTTTTATGTAAAGCATAAAGTCTATGTAAAGTCTTGTATTCAGGACAACTCCTGAAATGTGCTATAAAGCATAAATAAACTTACCTTACCTTGCCTTATGGGTAAAAGGCTCCTCTTAATAATCTAATGTTTTTATTTATTTGCTTGTTTTAAATATATTGTTTTATCTTATTTATTTGGTATTATGGAATTTATGTAGTCTTGCTGAACCTGACCTTAGGGGACAGAAAAGAAAGGTAAGTAATAAAGAGAAATAAAAATGAAACTGGAAAAAGGAAGAGGAGACAAAGATACAGTAGACAACCCTTCAATCCAACTTAACACCAGACAACCAACTGCTACACTTGTACAGAAACAAAAAAGAGAATTTCCTACACCTTTTACAGGTAAACTAAACCGACAATCATCAGGAATTCCTAAAAAAAAAAAAAATAACCAAGTCAACAACAACAAGATGTATCACAACAACCAAAGTACCAAAGACACACACATAAAAAAAGAAAAACCTAAACAAAAATAGCTTGCATATAAACCTACTGGACACCTCAGTGACTGTGTCAGCATGCAGAGGATGAGGAATGAAGAGTGATCAGAGATGAGTGTGATCATGCAAATGTGACCACACCTCCACAGAGGCTAGAGGCAGACTAGGGCAGCCCAGAGACCCAGGCGATCAGCGACAATCCCGGAGCACAAATCCAAGCCACCTCACCACAAACACTACCCCAGATCCACCCCAAGGGCAGCAGAGGAAGGCTCCAGCCAGAGCCCCCCACAGTCACGGGGTACAGGCCCCGGTGGGCCAAGATTGGCAGCTATCGACCCTGCCAGGGTTTTTTTATAATAGCTTTGGGTCAACGAGATTCAAAAATTCTGCCACACTCAAAGTTTAATAGGTTAATCGTATATTTTTTACATAACATGTATATAGAGACATATTTGTTACACAGGACTCCAGGGAGACAAGAGCACGTTAACGGTGCTTTGTTTACAGAATAGTACTCAGAAGAATAAACATACTGGTACCGATACTGGAAGAGGTAACAGGGTTGAGGAATCCTGGAACGGAGAGGGAATGAGTCCTTGATGTGTAGGATAAGGTCCGACAGGGAGTAACTGAGGTGCTGGAGTATAAGAGGACTGGGGAAACAAAGGAAAACAGGTGTGGCAGGTTGACTTGATACTGATAAGCGGATCAGGAACAGGTGTGGAGGATCAGGGAGCGGGGTGACTGGCTGAAGGTGGAAGGACAGGTTGTAACAATATTATATGTATTTAATAGATTTAAGCTGGTGACATATTAAAAACTTAGTGCTGCTTATTCCATATTGTGAAGTGAGAAACTATTAAATGACAAGAAATTCCATTTTCTATTACATGTTCTAACGGTTTTTTCCTTTATTTTTCCATTGAGTGAAGTTAATCATCCTTTTGTTTTGCAGGATGTCAAGGTTGTTCCAGATGGGCGTAAGCTTACATGGAAAAAGTGAAGACTTTGTTATTTTTAGAAATTCCCATCAAGCCGTTATATAGGAACTGATGTTGATGCTTTTAAAACACTGATGATGTTTGATGGCTGGGCTGATGAATGGCAGGTCAGAGATAACCAGATCCTCACACAATGCTTCCTCTACATCTAACCATGGTTCTTCCAGACGACTAGGTTTAAGCCATTTGGAGATATATTGCAGCTTGTTAGCTAAGAAATAGTGATTAAAGTTGGGTAGCTCCAATCCGCCTCTGTCTTTAGTCTGTTGTAAAGTTGTTAGACTGATACATGATGGCTTGTTTTTCCTTAGAAAATTGGATATATGTGAGTCCGGTGACTTAAACCTGCTGGAGGATGGTTTAGTGGGTATCATTGAAAACAGGTAGTTGACTTTAGGTAGAACCATCATTTTAATTGTGGCAATCCTTCCATGAGTGATATGGGTAAGCGCCTCCACCGTGAGAGATCATCCTCTATTGCTTTAAGTAGCTGGACATAATTTAGCTTTGTTAGTTCTGATAACCTGGGGGAAATGTTTATGCCTAAATATCTAAAATACAATAGTCAGATATTGATGAGAATTTGTTAATAAGTGTGATTATCTTGGGGAGAGATGTCAGTGAGTTCTGGAAGAAAAGTAATACATCATCAGCATAAAGACTTATCTTGTGTTCTATATTTTTTGTGTGGATTCCTTTAATTTCTTTGTTTTGTCTTATGTCAGCTGCTAAGAGTTCAATAAAAATAGCAAAAAGTGAAGGAGAAAGCAGGGAGCCCTGCTTGGTGCCTCTCTGTAAAGAGAAGCTTGCACACTAAAAAATGCTGGGTTATTTTGCTAACCCAACTGCTGGGTTAAGGACATTTGGGCATAGGTTGGGTAAGTTTGAGCAAACGTTGGTCCAAACATTCTGACCCAGCGCATATATTTTCCCTACACACCAATAAACTCCAAAACACAGTTTTCAAAAATCCATAATAACACATGTTTTTGCACTCGCCCCATGTAAACACTGCAGTCTGTCCTTGTAAATATCTCACATCTGATGAATGTAGCAGGACCATTTTAATGTTTCATAACAAAAAATTAAGTGAAGTTTATATCATGGTGAAATTAAACAGGCCAAGAATGCTGTAACATGCATATTGGTGGGAGTTGATGAGGGACAAAAATGTCCAATAGATGTCCGACTGGAGAACTTTGCCAGGTAAGAACCCGCTGATACAAATCAGGTGTATTGGAGCGGGAAAGCATCTCAGACCTGCAGCACAGTGGCCCCCAAGGACCAAAGTTTGAGATCCCAGCTTAAGACAGAAATTATAATGTCAGAACATTAAAACAAGTGAAATAAAAAGTTTAAAATGTCTGTTAAAAAAAAAATCATATTTCAGAGGATGGAGATAACAAGAAAGATCAACTCAAATGTAAATGAATGTGAACTGTTTTGTAAAAAGACAAAGCTAACCCACCACCACAACAACAAACTAAATTTCAAAAGCACCACTCATTTCCATTTGCCTTCATCAACCAGGTTTCAGTTAAAAGTGATGAGTGGGTTAATTATTTAGATATGAATCATGCCTGTGATGGTTTTATCATCTGCATACAAACTGCAGAAACATTTCATTGGACATTTATAATGTCAGATTTGAGCAGGAAGCATCATCATCATCCTCAATCTGATCCAACACATGAAAAGATTCACCTGTGAGTGCCTCAGTCTCAATGCTGTTTAAGATATAAACGAAAAACAAAAGAATAATTAGTTTGAGGATTATGCATTTAGGTCTAAGTCTAAATGCTCTCAACTGTTCCAGGATCAGGCAACTCAAAGAGCTTACAACTGAGCAGATTGGTTGTAGTGTACACAGACATAATGTCTTATGAAAAGGATTCACATTAAAATGCAGAGAGAACACACAGACACAAAGTCCAAACAGCCACAGAGTGGGCAGGAGGAAGAATGTCAGAGGAGATGAAATAAACTTTGACAGCTGCTGCAGCGTAACTGTTAACATGTCTCACAGGTCAGAAGAAAAACAAACAGAAAGTCATTCCTGATTTTTATTCTGTCCCAGAAATGTCTTGAAAACCCTCCATCTGATCCAAAACACTGCAGCGAGGGTTCTGATGAGAACTATCATCAGAGATACATTTTCTCCAGTTTTATTTTCTCTTCATCAGCTTCCCTTTAAATCCTGAACAGTATTTAAATCTCTTCTCCTCACATATAAAACTCTTAGTGACCAAGATCCCATGGATCTTAAAGATCTTAGAGTTCCAGATTTTCCCATCAGAGCTTCACTCTCAGACAGCAGGTTCACAGCTGGTTCCTAGAGGTTCTAAAAGTAGAATGGGAGGCAGAACCTTCAGTTATCAGACCCTCTCTGTGGAACCAGCTCCCAAGTTTGGTTTCAGGAAGCAGTCCCCCTCTCTACATTCTGATCATCTTCAAACATTTAAACTTTTTCTGTAAAAGGGCTTTGAAATGACTGCTGTGAACTGGTGATGTATAAATAAAGCTGAATAGAAATAAATCTGTTTTCAGAGTGAATGAAGGTGGGCAAGTGGCAACAGCACAACTCTGATGTGAGACTGCATCATCAGGATGTTTTCATGTTTCTGTCTTACATTTTAAAAACCATACTTATGAGCAATAAAAACCCAGATCTACATGGTCTCACAGCAGCTGCTTTTACAGGAAACAAAAAAACAAATCCAGTTTGAAACATCAATCAAACTGGATCACTAAGGTTGCCTGCATCACTGAGGTTCTGATGAACATACATTTAGATAAAAAAAGAAAAAAAATGTGGAAAGGAAAAACAGTCAGAATCCTGTCATTTCAGATGAGCTGGGAGATATTTCACCAACGAGCTCCTGTACATCTGGACATAAACACAAATTTATTGTTCATAAATTAACAAAAATACAGGTTACTGTAGTTTAAGTTCTGGAGCAGGAAACATTTACATTTCATGTATTAAATTATATTTCTGCAGCTTCTGTTTTCCTGAAATGACCCATAATCCCTTGTTTTCAGTGTTCACGCCCACAGCTGAGCCGTGCCGCTCTGTACTTGAACTACACCCACACGGCGTCTCACAGCAAGTGGACAAACATGTTGTTTCCCAAATCACAAATCCATCTGCAACTTCTGCAAACACTTCCCACACACACTAAAAGGTATGAAGAGCTCACATTATTTCATTTTTGAGGTAGAAATATGGAGAGAAAATCGACTCAATATCATTGTGTGTGTGTAATACATAAGTTGTAAAGTGTGTAAACTAATTTGTGTGTAATTTTGGGTAGTTGTGTGTGTAATACATGGTTTGTAAACCGTGTAAACCATTTTGTGTGAAACCTTAGGTACTTGCAAATGTGTGTTCTAATGCACACACAAATACCTAAAAATTACACACAAAGAATAAATTTGCGCATGCACAAATTACAAAAATACACAAACATTAATATTTTACACACAAAGTTTTTACCCTCAACCTCACAAATCTAGTAGTTTCGAGTTTAAAATGCTCATTCACATACGGATCGTTAAATACGTGTGCACGAATCGCCTGATACACACAGACAAATATGCATTTACGCACAGATCTGTTAACTCGCGCTCGAGAGGTTCTGAGACTCTTTTAACGCTTCCGGTAGCCTCACAGCTTCCTGCGTACACGGTGCGTTTAAAAGCTGGTGGAAAGCTGGGTCGTTTGGGTTTCCATGGGAGTCTAGTATTTTCTCCACTCTTGCCGAATTGGGAAAGGCGGTTTTCTGTAGGACAAAAAGAGTAGCTCATCGCCCACTGATTATAACACATAGACCTACATTTGCTTTTCTGTATTTTAAATGTCTTATATAGACAAATAGGCATTCATCAGCCGTGCAAATGTAATTAGATTAATTAAAGAAACGACCGCTAGGTGGAGTAGTGGTTCTTTGGCTGAGAAAGGCAGAACGTCAAAGCAAGAGGCAAGACGGTAATGGCGGGGCATCCCAGTCGTCTTCCATCTGAGGTAAGAATAAGTTAAACATGTACACTTTACAATCCTATTATAATAAGACAAGCGGTATATCCGATTACATCGGATACTGTTTGCTGTCTAATAGTTTGGTGTACTGTCATCCTTACATTGCTCTGTTAGCGGGAGCTAATACGTGTACCTGAGCTAAGCTAGCACAGTAGATGGTTGCTAAATCGTTTTATTTAATGTCAGTTTTAGGACACACTTTCTCAGGCCATTAAACGGATTGTATCGACATTTACACCACACTAACCTATTTCTATGATGCCTAAGCATCGAGCTAGATGAACCCTCGTTGGTAATTAGCTCTTATTAACACATTTTGTTTTAGGATAGCAAACAGGTTAAACAAAATCCTGAAGATTCGCTTGTTTTAGTTTTTCCATTATTGCACACTGTTATAAATCACTGATTACAATCTGCTCTGATTTTGACGTTCAGTATTTACTTAGGCTATGATGTCTTTAACTATGCAGTGAATGAAGTTAGACTTCTAACACAGTCAATAAAGGCAGAAACAACTGAATCACTTTCCAGGCCATTTTAAACACCAGACTATTGTATATTTTTTAGAACGATTACGGTAATGCCTTATTTAGTAGTTTTAATTATGCCTGCAACGAGCGTAGGTTTGATTCCCACGTACAGTATACTGTACACATTATCACTAATTTATTTGTAACTCAGGCTTTGATTATTCTAAGAAATCATGGACTTATTTGTTATCTTTACAGCAAATTGTGGGGAATATGGCTCAGGCTTTAATGTCAGCTCTGAGGAGGGAAATCAGTGGTAATGACGTGGGAACAACTTCAAGTCCATCTGTAGGCCACAGCAACACACCAAACAGTTCGAGAGTTAACCAAGCATTAAAAAGGTAAGATTTAATACTTTTCACTAAAAATTAAGAAAGCTGCTGGTAAGTGTGCATTTCATGCGATTTCAGTGTAATGTTTCAGGACTATGTTGCTATTTGGCCATTTTACTGAGTCTTTACTTGAATTTTTGGTGTCTGGTCTCAAACCAATAATTCTCCCTCAATTTTAAAGGCAATTTCCAAACCTTTTTAATAAGTCAGAGGCCAAGAGAGGCAAAGGCAGGATCAACAGCCCTGGCCATCCCGTAAAATACACAAACCTTGCCATATTTGTCCTGCCGGGCCCCACCAATGTCACCCCTAGAGGTTCCGAAGAGCTCACCTTAGCCCATGCGGGATTAGGAAAAAGAGTGTTGGCTGTTTCAGATCAAAGCAGACATGAACAGGTAATCAATTACAATAATTTTAATTTAGTTATAATATTTAATGTAGCATTTATTTTGTATCTGTGCACTGATAGTACAAAACATACATATACACATGCACACACACTATTCTTATGAATAGAATACTTTATTAATCCCAGAAGAAATTGTGTAAATATATATGTGTGTGTGTGTGTAGCATAATGAATGAAATAGTTACCACAATTACATCTCAACTCAAGGTTTGTGCTTTTATGCGTGCCAGATTGTCAGACAGATGGAGGAGGAGTTTTTGAAACTCAAACCACTTAATGGAAGATGGATGTTCCACAAAGCAGCAGGTTGAAATTATTCCTTTTCAAAAAAAAAAAAAAAAAACTTAAATGCTGTGGGTTGGACAATTATTGTTTTGTTTTGTTTTGTATTTGTTATCAGGTGGAAGCGGCCAGAGAAGGTTGTCTGTGATACCCATGGATGCAGAGGGTTATAGTGGCCACCAACTTCGATCTGCATCAAATAATGGCAAAATAGTTCTATTCTTGGTGCCCCTCCAGGAGGAAATGGACACAGAGCCTCTCCCCTTTGATGGTACAGAATTTTCAAGAATGCCTCAGGTGCCATGTGTTAAGTGCAACACAACCATGCCGCTACAAATGTTGGCACTGCACGCTGAAAAATGCAAAGAAGTGTCTAATGTAAGTTGTTTCCTGACTGTCCACCAACATTCTTCCTTGAAGATGATGGGTCCCCAACCCGTCCTTCCAAATGGTGGAAATTTCTTAACTGATTTTAGTATTTTCTGCATTCTCAGTCTTCATAGTTTTTTGCTTGATACAGACTTATAATCTGACCCTTCTGAAACAGAGAACATCTTTACCACAACCACAAAATGTGTTCCAGCATGCCGAAGACATTACAAGCAGCCAACTATATCATTTAGGATTTTATTACTTACTGAACCTGGAATATAATAATGATTGTAGTACTTTTCAATGGGATGCTCAAAACGCTTTTCTTAAATCGAGATGGTGACTGTTGTTTTTGGGCCAGACATTGTATCGAGTCGGGCCACCCAATTAATGGAGTTCGTGTTATTTCTGTCAAGGCAAACATTATAATAATTTTACCAATATACTGTATTTTTAACCATCTCTAGATATACTAGAGAGCAGTGGGGCTGCCATTTTTCAACACCCAGGAAGCAGTTGTGGGGTGGTTAAGGGCCTTGCATAAGGGCTGTGTGTAGTGTATTAAGTGTTGACAGTGCATTGTCTCACTTTAACTAACTTTTTTCCTATAATTTATTCATATTTTAGGTCTTGAAGGTTTTGCTGACACTAATCTTCTAAAATGGAGAGAAGACAACAAGAAACATGGGTATGTAGTTAAGCAGTATAAAAAATATTAGCAATCTGCAAATAATTGTTTAGATTTGGTAGTGTGATTTCCCTAATTAGTAAATTGCATTGGGCAGATTAAGTGAGAAATAAATATAGTCATAAATAAATACAATAATTTAAAAAATAAAAATAAAAAATGGAGCTTTCTGAATTTAGTATTTAAACTAACTTGTTCTTTACGAATGCAAAACTGCAGTATTTATGAATTCTGTATAACTATGTTGTCCCATTCTCTTTGCCATCTTTAAATGACTGAAATGTTTGGTTCTTTAAACTACCATTGGCAGCACTGTAAACTGTTTATGAAGTATTTATTTTAATTGGGACCTCACTGGCTTGAAAAAAACTCCCATCGATTACTGATATATGTCTTATTTGCATTCAAAGTGAATAAAAAATATTAGTGTGTGGTGCAGTTTTGTCTATACTTTCACTGAGCCTGTCCTTTTTTTTTTTTAATAGGATCTATTGAAACAACATATCCTGGAGAGACTGCATCTGCGTGTCTCACATGCACTGCAACACATGCCACTGGATATTGACTATCTGGAGTTTGTTTGTAACCAGGAAATGGTTTTCATTGAAGCTCTGTCTCAACATATTCAACTGTCACAGGACATCACAGAGAGGTTGACTGATTTACACAATGCCATTCAAAACCACCGAAATAGTCAAGAACCTCCACCAGCTGTTAGAATTGAAAAACAATCTGCAAGTGGACGTCCAAGGATAATAATCTCCATTGAACATCTGGTTCATTTGTTGGAAATTGGACTACCTGTAAACACCATTGCCAAGTTATGGGGTGTGTCACGTGCAACATTATTTAGGAGGATGGCAGAGAACAATTTGTCAGTCCAGAATTTGTACAGTGCTTGCACAGATACAGAACTTGATGAACTTGTCACAGAAATCAAAGACAGAATGCCACATGCAGGCTATCGACTGGTAAAAGGTACTTTGAAGGCACAAGGATATCATGTGGGATGGGACAGAGTCAAAGCATCAATGCATCGAGTAGACAGCGTTGGAATTTTGTCTAGAATGACTCAGTTGGGATGTGTTATCCGGCGAACATATTCAGTGCCCTGCCCAAAGTACTTAGTACATATAGATACAAATCACAAGCTCATCAGGTGAGTTTTTTGTATCTTTTTATGTTGTCTAAAGGCAAAATGTTTGCTTTGTGTGAAACACCAAAACGATGCGATGAGCTGGTATAGTAAGTACAATAGGGTCATTATATTTTAGGTTAAAAATATTTAGCCAACAGTACAGCTATGCTACATCTCAGTACATGTTAATATCAGCGTTTTTTTTGTTTTTTTTCATTCTATATTTACACTAGTGTGTTAACTAAAGTGATTCCCATATATGTTATTAATGCATACATTATTCACACAAATCATGGAACATAAAAAAATAGTTTCAATGGCTTCTTTAGAAACCTAGAATTTTCTTTTTGAATAAACACTTAATGACAATGTGCCTTTATTGTTATAATATGTTATCTGCTGAAAGGAGTGCTTTGACATGAATAAACATTTCTGTGACTTTTAAGTATTCACTTTTATAAATATCACTATGATTTCTTTAAATTTTCTGTACTTTATGACTGTGAAATTTGCTAATGTTTAATTTCTCGAATGCAAAAATGAAATGCTTACAGAATATTCCATACTAAAATCCCCATGCCAACTTTTTGTTTATTTATCAGTAATAGTTTACATTTACCCAGGACAAGTATGTGGCAAAGCTGTCCATTGCATTTCATTGTTTGTTTTCCTACAGGTACAATATCGTATTGTTTGGTGGCATTGATGGGTACTCTCGCAAGGTGAGAAAGCTACTGGTAAAATTATCTTGACTTTTAAAGTTAATGTTAATTTTAACAAAATAACAATTGTCTGTCTGTTAGCAACATAACTCCAAAAATTATGGATGGATTTTGATGACATTTTCAGAAAATCTCAGAAATGGACATTGCAACAAGTGATTAGATTTTGGTGGTGATCCGGATCACCTCCTGGATCCATTTTTTTTTTAAGGATTCTTTACTTTAGGGAGATAAGGATAATTTTGTCATTAAAGCTTCTAACAGAAAAATGATGCCCATGATCATTGGCAAAAAAAATACATCACTATCTTTGAGTGTGTCCAGTTTTTTTTTTCTAAACACTGACCTACATATCATTAAAGCAGTAGAAGTTAAGCTGACACAAAGATCAGACAGTTTGACAGACAGAAAATAGGGTTTTAGCAGAAACAAGTTGATTCCCAAAAGGTGATTTTCATACACAACATTTATTCACACTCACAAACACACACACACACACACATATGTATATATATATATATATATATATATATATATATATATATATATATATCCACGTGTGAATGACTGATTTGTATTTATTTTTGTATTTTTTAATGTTCCTTAAAAAACTGTTCATTTTCATAGATAATGTACCTGGGAGCTGCAAACAATAACCGTTCAGACACCACCTTGGCCTTCTTCTGTCAGGCTGTTGAAGAATTTGGGTATCCACTGAGGTAAAAGCCTTTCTTCACCATCAGTTGTTTTATATAGCTAAGCAAATGACTCATGAGTCATAATTTTGCTTAATCACTACATTTGAGTTTGTAGTTTTCAAGGTGTCTGAAATGAAAACTGTATTTTTTTGTATTAACATTACAGTCATTTAGCTGATGCTTTTATCCAAGGCGACTTACAGTGGTTAGGCAGTAGCATTAAGGGTCTTACCTAAGGACCTAACTGGAAGGTGTTAATATTTGTCCCCTGGGGGAATTGAACCCTGGCCTCCCACATGGGGGACTGATTCTCTGCCAACTAAACAAACCAGCTGCTAGCAATAATAATTGTGAAATTTTTCAGGGTGCGAGCAGATCATGGTGGAGAGAATGTTGGAGTGGCACGTCTGATGTTGACAGTGCGTGGTCCTGATAACGGAAGCTTTATTGCTGGCAAAAGTGTGCACAACCAAAGGTTTGTGAGACCTGCAAATGTCTTCAGCCTATATTAACCTGGAATCAGAGCTTGACAGATATTAAAGAAACATACTGTATACTTTTTTTTTTTATGTCACTGAATTTTTTTATATATACACAACTCACAAAAAGTTGGGGATATTCAGCTTTTTGTTTTATGTCGAATGTACTATAACTTTCACAGGTGAACTTAATTTTACTTTCAACTTTTGAATGCAAATGATCAACTGTTTAATGTTTCAGTATTTAATGCAGAACATGCATGATTAACTACAAAATACTAAAGTATCAGAACCATGAATCAACTGCTAAATATTGTATCTAAACAGTCATCTTCATCATACTGCTTACATTTATACATCATCAAACAAAACCACACCAAACAATTGTTCAATATTCTTTGAATAAAATGCTTGAGAAATTACTATTGCATACATTCATGATATACCAGTGTAGCATAGATTTTTAAGTTTTCTATTAATTTTACCCAGAAGTTGAATATCCGTAACTTTTTGTGGGAAGTGTGTGTGTGTGTGTGTGTGTGTGTGTCTGTCTAGATATTTATCTACACACACGTATTTATTTACTTATACACAGGATGGAGAGGCTCTGGCGTGATCTTTGGATGGGGGTCACCAGTGTTTTCTACCATGTTTTTGTTGTGGAATTTTTAGTTATCAAAGATCACACACTAAGTGAGAATCGAACAAAGTATTATTTATTAAGAGCTGATCAGCAATGAGAGTCCCACAGTCAAAGGAGTTTGTCTGCGTGAGTCTGGGGAGATACAAGTGAGCTTGGTTAATATACTAGGCATGAACTGATAACATCACAGCAGGTCATTGTTGTAAATTCCTCACAGCCTGGTACAAAGAAGAAAAGTAAAAAGGGGGAAGGGGAGCTCACTAAATCCTTATCTGGGTACACAGTCATTCTCCTCCCTCAGTCAAACATAAGCCAAGCTTTAACAATGATAAGTGTAGTATACAGAATATAAGGGTTATGTGTAAATTTTCCATTACATTTTGCACTCACTGGAGGAGGAGGACTTCTTGGATCTCAGCAATCCTCTGCACTTGTTTTGCTGCCATTATGTCTTCTTGCCTCGCTGGCAAGTTAACCTTGACATATTTCGACAAGGATGGGACAATCATCCAATGAGAACTGAGCAAAACCTCACACCAAATCAGCTTTGGGAAGTAGGACAGATGGTGCATCCAGTTGTTGACCCAGAGGTATTTAAATCTTATTAAATAATAATATGCTGTGTGCCTGAGAAATTACTACACTTGCTTTCCATAACAAACCAGTGTAGTGGTTAGCACCGCTGCATCACAAGACAGTCACTCTTTCGAGCCTCAGGGGATGGAGGAGTTAGAACGGGGAGATTTCTATGTGGAGTTTGCATATTGTCCAGGGTGTACCCTGCCTCTCACCTGGTAATTGCTGGGATAGAGTCCAGCTTCCCCATGACCCTGAATAGGACTCAGTCGTATAGAAAATGGTTTTCCACAAACTGTAACCTTCTCTCTGTTACCTTATTTAGGAGGTGCAAATTCCCTACATACAGTGGGAGGACAGTGGTTTTCTTCCTGATCCACATGCCGAAGTGCGGGTACCAGAACTGGGCAGCCCACTCACAGACGAGCAAATGGAGCTGCTGCGGGAACACATTAACCCTCTACAACCTTCAGAGTCTAGTGGCATGGACATTTACTTGCATACAGTGCAGTATGTGGAATCATTACTTGAGACAAGTTAGATGCTAAGTAGATTGCATTATGTTGTTAATGATGAAAGCATTTCCCCAACTAATTGTTTAAAAAGGCCATTTGCAAAAGTATACCCATAGATTGACTACTGCAAAAGCAAATAAATAAATAAAAATATGCTTTAATTAGTAACTACATTGATCTTTTGCATTAGAGACTGATGGAAAAAACTTTCTAAACATGTATGCCAACATCACTGAAAACTTTAATATGTAAATAAAATTAATTTCACAGTGAACTTCCAGATGTTGATTGTTTCCAGCTTTCTTGGTAGTAAAGAATTCAGCTTCCTACATATCACCTGTGAAAGTTGAGTGTGAGAAAAAGGCATATTTCAGTATGGACAGAAAAACACAATAAAAATATTTACTGAATGGACTTTAATGTACACCTCAATGCACAGAAGGGGCAGATTAACCATTTTTATGATTGCCCCAAACTTTTTTGGAAACTCAACAAATTGGCCACAGAGTTAAATGGGTGGTTGAGAAATCTAACTAGCTCAAAAAGTTTTAAGTACTTCAAATAGGTACTTCCAGGAATACACATTTTTCACAAAACTTAATGTCAGACTTAATGTAGTGAACCATAAACAGTGTGTCAAAAGTGACTTGGTTAACATTTAAATCTCTTTTTCTAACATCTTTTCAACTTTTAACTAATCATTTAACAAAAGAAAATACCAGAACTCAGTTTTTAAACCAGACCAAAGCCTGTCTCTACAGATTTAAGACACACCATCATGTCTGCCAGTAGAGCAGAATAAGTACTGTAATGGCTTGGAAGGCGTAAACGCTCGTTACAGGTGGAGGAGGTGGGCAGGTGCCTTGGTCCAGTGGACTGCACTATTTCCAGCTTGAGGTCTTGGCATGGAACCTCCCAGCCAACCCAGAATCTCATGAGCTGGCGCAGATTGTCTGAAGATGCTATGAAAAGGTTAAATAAAGACATTTGGCATTTCAGATGCATGTTAACTTTTCCTGTTGAAATTTTGCAGCTTTGTGAAAATTAACATTACTGGATCATAAATTTGTGTGTCTCTACACAACATATGTAGAATTTTTGCTTTTATGTTGACCAGAGATGTGTCCATGCATATTTTGCCGTTAGGGCAATTGGCACTTTTGTTTGGAATGTCAAAATGTCAGTTTTTTCAGTTTTTTTTCAGTGAGCATTGCATTGTAAATACATGGACATTTACCCAATTTACTGGCAGAGGTTTTAATGTTATGGCCAATCTGTGCAGTTGTCCAATATAATTATCTTCAGAACCAGCTTAAAAGCAATTTAATAACTCTGGTTTGTAATGCACATACCTTTAACTGATCTTAGAAGAACATAGACAAGCATATTGCCCAAATTTCTACAGACATTGTACCTTCTTCGACAAACTGACGGAAGAACCCTGCCACTTGCATGGTTTCTGATTCCAGGTCATCACTGTCCTCACTCTCATCAGTTTGCCTCGCCTGAGGCCAAATGATTGACTGCAGGACCATCTGTAATAATTTGATGGAAAAGTTTTTAATAAATAGCCAATGTATGTACCTTACAAAACTGTTCTTTAGAATACAACACACTATTTAGATATATTTCTCTGTAATGTGCTGTCAGTGTACCTGGGGAGTGATTTCAACTTCACATTCTCGGGGGAAAAGGAGTGGCACCACATCAGGTCTAGAGGTAATCAGTGGCCAGATGCCCGTTTCTTTTAGTCCCTTTTTAAGGTGCTTTACTTGCACACTGAGTCGAGTGAGGACCTGTTGATTTTAACTTCATTAATGTTCTACTCAAGAGCTTTCAAAACACATTACTTATTTCTCCAGGTACACTAGGGAATTTACTGAAACTAGCTGACATAAAATAAATAACATTAAAAAGAAAGATGTAGACATATTTACTACCACATGAGAGAGAAGCTGCTGTAGGAGGAGGAGTTTATTTGTCCCTTTGGTTGGTACAGGGAAATACCATTCCATACATAGACTGGACACCCTTGAAGTCTCTTCCTCAGTCATTTCATCTTTCAGCAGCTAGAAGACACTATTATTATATTTCTGAACAGAACCAGAGATTAGTGGATTCCTTCTTTCTGCCTTATATGATATTTTAAAAAAGTGTGACAAAGTTAATTTAATGTGCTTACAAGACCAATGGTCTCCCGGTGGTCAATATCTGGGCAGTCCTTCAGAGAAAGGTATGTTGTGGCCAATTCCTTTGAACCATTTGTCAAGGCATGCACCGCTGCCAAGCTGAGCCCTGACAGGGCTGGGCCTCCGTTAATTACTGAGTGGCCAATCAGCCGACCAGCCATCACAAAAAGCTCACTCTCAACAAGCACTGCTGATGTGGTTGGTACAAGATGATCAGTTTCCCCTTCAAACATTGCAGTTGCTGCAGCATTTCCTAGAATATAAAAATGAAAAATGTAGGGTTTTATTACTTCCATCCACAACAAATGCACAATGCCACAGCTACTATCTCATGTACCTGTCTCTGAGATTTATTACTTGTCAAGTTGTTAAAGATTACAGCACTTACAGCACTAAAAACATTAAAGATTGCAGTACATACCAAAGTTCATTTTAAATCCCCTTTTCAGTTTGGTAATGGCAGATGAGATGATGTGTCTTGTCACACCTCTACCAACTGCTGCATCTCCTACAAAACAAATACTGGTTAAATCAAACAGCTGTTTTCAAGTGTGGTGGAAATTACTTTTGAAGTACTACCTTGAATGCGACAGCGAAAAGGAGCTGCCCATTGCATCTTGTCACGGTTATGCTTGTAGAATGAAATGAGTGACATAGCTCGCTCCTCGTCACTGTCCGTAGCATCCAGGGTGAGTATGAGAGTCCCCTGCTGCTTTCCTCCTTGTTTCAGTTGTTTGAGGAACAGCTGTACTGCCTTTTGTGGATCGTTCACCTCTTTCCACACTAACAAATTGATTTGGACAAAAGCATTATTTGTTGCTAATTAGAATATTTATACACCCAGTCTTTAATGTTAGGACAAAATAGCATTTTAGGATTACTTTCATGATAATCTGCTACATCAAGCAACAGAGCTGTAACTTTGAAAATGGACAAGGCTGGCTGAGCATGACCACAAAGTATTTATTTACGAAGCACCTTCATTAAAACAATGATCACACAAATTGCCATTCAGACAGTAAAACCAGCCCTCCTGCATCAATTAATAAAGTGAGCTGTGGCAGTTGGAGAAAGAAAAACCATGATTCACAAAATAATGCCATGTTTACCCTTAGTACTTTCAGTTTCTGCTGGTGAATAAGGTACAGGAGTTACGGATGATGGCCCTGGAAGGTCCGGGACTACCTCCAACACTGCTTCACTGTTGAATGCTCTTTAAAATAAATATAATATTCTGAGATTTAGATATTTGCACTAAGTCACAAGCATATCTGTCTACAAGTTCATTATCATTTTTTAGGCCAATTTTTTGGTACACCCTTTTCTTTTGCGCATTATGACAGACCAATTTAGTTTTGATTAAAAAAAAAAAACAAAAACAACAACAATAACAAAAAGCAAAATCATTCTAATACCTGTCCCAGCATTCACTGGCATGATAAGGGAGCACTGACTTTAAGAAGTTCCCCTGGCATATAGGGCAGATCTGTACATTAATAGACAAGAGTATATTCAACACAAAGGTAAAAACGAATAACCAAACACGTGAAACTTTATACATTGTAAACAGTCAATCCACTTTTCCACTCTCTTAATAATCCATATGTAAAAAATACCTCTCGTTCCCCCAAATTGTCCATGGTTGTTTCATGTCCCTCACAAATGTCATGTTCACTGTCTTCATCAACATCTGTAGGCTCGGCTTGCTCCTGTAAAAATCATGATGGATTGATTCAGTTATTGTTCTTTTAAACTACCAAATGACTGATGCTCAAAGCCTGACCTGACTTAGAAAGTACAAACCAGATGGTTACCAATAATACCCACAAAATAACATGGGAGGGAAAAAAACATTATGGGCAGGTGCAAACATCTGTGAACTTCCTTGAAGTTTGTCACATTGGGTTCTATTGTCAGTAAAACCGCAGGGCTGATAAAACATAATACCACTGGATTTGCAGCATCAACCCTCGTTGATTTGTCTTTGATTATCAAGAAAATTCTAATAAATATGCCAAAAATTGTGTTGTGGTTGGCTGCAATAAACATAATTATTCTAAAGATAAAAAGAGATTGTTCTTTTAGCTGCCGAAGAGACACAAAAGCCCAGAAAAATGCAATGACTGACTAGCAGCTTTTAAGCATGTTAACCTCTGACAATTTGTTCAGGTCATTTTGTGACTGGTGAATAAAACATGTATTATGATATTGTGGTTAAGCTCTTGTAGATGTTTATGTACTGATGCCAAAAACTGCATGGTGGACATATAAGCCCACTTAGCATGTTTATATATATCCATAGGCATTTCTGGTCAGATAAGATGTCAAACAAATAATATGAAACATTAAACATTAAAGTGGAAACAACTTACATTAGACACTTCTTTGCATTTTTCAGCGTGCAGTGCCAACATTTGTAGCGGCATGGTTGTGTTGCACTTAACACATGGCACCTGAGGCATTCTTGAAAATTCTGTACCATCAAAGGGGAGAGGCTCTGTGTCCATTTCCTCCTGGAGGGGCACCAAGAATAGAACTATTTTGCCATTATTTGATGCAGATCGAAGTTGGTGGCCACTATAACCCTCTGCATCCATGGGTATCACAGACAACCTTCTCTGGCCGCTTCCACCTGATAACAAATACAAAACAAAACAAAACAATAATTGTCCAACCCACAGCATTTAAGTTTTTTTTTTTTTTTTTTTGAAAAGGAATAATTTCAACCTGCTGCTTTGTGGAACATCCATCTTCCATTAAGTGGTTTGAGTTTCAAAAACTCCTCCTCCATCTGTCTGACAATCTGGCACGCATAAAAGCACAAACCTTGAGTTGAGATGTAATTGTGGTAACTATTTCATTCATTATGCTACACACACACACACATATATATTTACACAATTTCTTCTGGGATTAATAAAGTATTCTATTCATAAGAATAGTGTGTGTGCATGTGTATATGTATGTTTTGTACTATCAGTGCACAGATACAAAATAAATGCTACATTAAATATTATAACTAAATTAAAATTATTGTAATTGATTACCTGTTCATGTCTGCTTTGATCTGAAACAGCCAACACTCTTTTTCCTAATCCCGCATGGGCTAAGGTGAGCTCTTCGGAACCTCTAGGGGTGACATTGGTGGGGCCCGGCAGGACAAATATGGCAAGGTTTGTGTATTTTACGGGATGGCCAGGGCTGTTGATCCTGCCTTTGCCTCTCTTGGCCTCTGACTTATTAAAAAGGTTTGGAAATTGCCTTTAAAATTGAGGGAGAATTATTGGTTTGAGACCAGACACCAAAAATTCAAGTAAAGACTCAGTAAAATGGCCAAATAGCAACATAGTCCTGAAACATTACACTGAAATCGCATGAAATGCACACTTACCAGCAGCTTTCTTAATTTTTAGTGAAAAGTATTAAATCTTACCTTTTTAATGCTTGGTTAACTCTCGAACTGTTTGGTGTGTTGCTGTGGCCTACAGATGGACTTGAAGTTGTTCCCACGTCATTACCACTGATTTCCCTCCTCAGAGCTGACATTAAAGCCTGAGCCATATTCCCCACAATTTGCTGTAAAGATAACAAATAAGTCCATGATTTCTTAGAATAATCAAAGCCTGAGTTACAAATAAATTAGTGATAATGTGTACAGTATACTGTACGTGGGAATCAAACCTACGCTCGTTGCAGGCATAATTAAAACTACTAAATAAGGCATTACCGTAATCGTTCTAAAAAATATACAATAGTCTGGTGTTTAAAATGGCCTGGAAAGTGATTCAGTTGTTTCTGCCTTTATTGACTGTGTTAGAAGTCTAACTTCATTCACTGCATAGTTAAAGACATCATAGCCTAAGTAAATACTGAACGTCAAAATCAGAGCAGATTGTAATCAGTGATTTATAACAGTGTGCAATAATGGAAAAACTAAAACAAGCGAATCTTCAGGATTTTGTTTAACCTGTTTGCTATCCTAAAACAAAATGTGTTAATAAGAGCTAATTACCAACGAGGGTTCATCTAGCTCGATGCTTAGGCATCATAGAAATAGGTTAGTGTGGTGTAAATGTCGATACAATCCGTTTAATGGCCTGAGAAAGTGTGTCCTAAAACTGACATTAAATAAAACGATTTAGCAACCATCTACTGTGCTAGCTTAGCTCAGGTACACGTATTAGCTCCCGCTAACAGAGCAATGTAAGGATGACAGTACACCAAACTATTAGACAGCAAACAGTATCCGATGTAATCGGATATACCGCTTGTCTTATTATAATAGGATTGTAAAGTGTACATGTTTAACTTATTCTTACCTCAGATGGAAGACGACTGGGATGCCCCGCCATTACCGTCTTGCCTCTTGCTTTGACGTTCTGCCTTTCTCAGCCAAAGAACCACTACTCCACCTAGCGGTCGTTTCTTTAATTAATCTAATTACATTTGCACGGCTGATGAATGCCTATTTGTCTATATAAGACATTTAAAATACAGAAAAGCAAATGTAGGTCTATGTGTTATAATCAGTGGGCGATGAGCTACTCTTTTTGTCCTACAGAAAACCGCCTTTCCCAATTCGGCAAGAGTGGAGAAAATACTAGACTCCCATGGAAACCCAAACGACCCAGCTTTCCACCAGCTTTTAAACGCACCGTGTACGCAGGAAGCTGTGAGGCTACCGGAAGCGTTAAAAGAGTCTCAGAACCTCTCGAGCGCGAGTTAACAGATCTGTGCGTAAATGCATATTTGTCTGTGTGTATCAGGCGATTCGTGCACACGTATTTAACGATCCGTATGTGAATGAGCATTTTAAACTCGAAACTACTAGATTTGTGAGGTTGAGGGTAAAAACTTTGTGTGTAAAATATTAATGTTTGTGTATTTTTGTAATTTGTGCATGCGCAAATTTATTCTTTGTGTGTAATTTTTAGGTATTTGTGTGTGCATTAGAACACACATTTGCAAGTACCTAAGGTTTCACACAAAATGGTTTACACGGTTTACAAACCATGTATTACACACACAACTACCCAAAATTACACACAAATTAGTTTACACACTTTACAACTTATGTATTACACACACACAATGATATTGAGTCGATTTTCTCTCCATATACAAACATCTGTTCATCCTGTCCAAAGATAAAATAAAATAATAAAATCCATAAGAACAGGCCAGGTGTGTCATCTTCTTCATTTCAAATGCTCATCTCCGTGGAAATGCCATTTAGAATGCTCATCTCCACACACATCATATAGAATGCTCATCTCCATGCTCATGTGTTTTAGAATGCTCATCTCCATGGACGTCTTATTTAGAATGCACGTCATTAGTATACTCATCTCCGTTCACGTGTCTTTACACTGCTTATCTCTAAGCACATGCCATTCAGAATGCTCATCTCTATACACGTGACATTTAGAATGCTCATCTCCATGCTCATGTCTTTTAGAATGCTCATCTCAATGAACATGTCATTTTGAATGTTCATCTTTATGGAAATATAATTTAGAATGTTCATCTCCAAGAACATCTCATTTAGATTGCTCATCTCTATTGACATGTCATTTAGAATGTTCACATCCATGGAAATGTCATTTTGAATGCTCATCTCTGTGCACGTGTCATTTACAATGTTCATCCACATGCACGTGTCACTTTGGATGCTTATCTCTAAGCACATGTCATTTAGAATGCTAATCTCAATGCACCTGCTATTTACATTGCTCATCACTATGAACATCCCTATTTAGAATTCTCATCTCCATGCAAATGTCATTTAGAATGATCATCTCTATGCATTTGTCATTTAGAATGCTTATGTCCATACACTTGTCATTTAGCATGCTCAACTCTGTGGAAACGTCATTTACAATGGTCATCTCAACGAGCATGTAATTTAGAATGCTCATCTCTGTGAAAATATATCTCTAAGCAGATCTCATATAAAGTACGCATCAACATGCACATATCATTTAGAATGCTTGCTGAAAAATGCATTTAGAATGCTCATTTCCATTTACAAGTCATTTAGAATGCTTATTTCTGTGGAAATGTCATTCAGAATGCTCATGTCTTTGCAGGTCATTTAGAATGCTTATCTTGGTGAAAAGGCCATGTAGCATGGTCATCTCCATGCATGTCATTTAGGATGGTCATCTCGATGCACATGTCTTTTAGAATGCTGATCTCTGTGGAATTCTCATTTAGAATGTTCATCTCCAAGCACCAGTTCATACAGAATGCTCATCTCAATGCACGTGACATTTAGAATGTTTATTTTCATGCATCTGTCATTTAGAGTGCTCATCTCAATGCATGTGTCAATTAGAATCCTCATCTCTACAAACGTGTCATTTGGAATACTTATTTCTATGAAAATGTAATTTAGAATGGTCATCTCCATGGAACTGTAATTTAGAATGCTCATCCGGATGCACGTAATTTAGGATGCTCATCTCAATGCATGTGTCATTTATAATGCTCATCTCAATGCACGTGTCATTTAGAATGCTCATCTCAATGCATGTGTCATTTATAATGCTCATCTCAATGCATGTGTCATTTAGAATGCTCATCTCAATGCACGTGAATGCTCATCTCAATGCACATGTCATTTAGAATGCTCATCTCAATGCATGTGTCATTTAGAATGCTCATCTCAATGCACGTGTCATTTAGAATGCTCATCTCAATGCACGTGTCATTTAGAATGCTCATCTCCATGCACGTGTCATTTAGAATGCTCATCTCCATGCATGTGTCATTTAGAATGCTCATCTCCATGCACGTGTCATTTAGAATGCTCATCTCAATGCACGTGTCATTTAGAATGCTCATCTCCATGCACGTGTCATTTAGAATGCTCATCTCAATGCACGTGTCATTTAGAATGCTCATCTCCATGCACGTGTCATTTAGAATGCTCATCTCAATGCACGTGTCATTTAGAATGCTCATCTCCATGCACGTGTCATTTAGAATGCTCATCTCCATGCACGTGTCATTTAGAATGCTCATCTCAATGCACGTGTCATTTAGAATGCTCATCTCAATGCATGTGTCATTTAGAATGCTCATCTCCATGCACGTGTCATTTAGAATGCTCATCTCCATGCACGTGTCATTTAGAATGCACGTGTCATTTAGAATGCTCATCTCAATGCACGTGTCATTTAGAATGCTCATCTCAATGCATGTGTCATTTAGAATGCTCATCTCCATGCACGTGTCATTTAGAATGCTCATCTCCATGCACGTGTCATTTAGAATGCTCATCTCCATGCACGTGTCATTTAGAATGCTCATTTCCATGCACGTGTCATTTAGAATGCTCATCTCAATGCACGTGTCATTTAGAATGCTCATCTCAATGCATGTGTCATTTAGAATGCTCATCTCCATGCATGTGTCATTTAGAATGCTCATTTCCATGCACGTGTCATTTAGAATGCTCATCTCAATGCACGTGTCATTTAGAATGCTCATCTCAATGCATGTGTCATTTAGAATGCTCATCTCCATGCACGTGTCATTTAGAATGCTCATCTCCATGCACGTGTCATTTAGAATGCTCATCTCCATGCACGTGTCATTTAGAATGCTCATTTCCATGCACGTGTCATTTAGAATGCTCATCTCCATGCACGTGTCATTTAGAATGCTCATCTCAATGCACGTGTCATTTAGAATGCTCATCTCCATGCATGTGTCATTTAGAATGCTCATTTCCATGCACGTGTCATTTAGAATGCTCATCTCCATGCACGTGTCATTTAGAATGCTCATCTCCATGCACGTGTCATTTAGAATGCTCATTTCCATGCACGTGTCATTTAGAATGCTCATCTCCATGCACGTGTCATTTAGAATGCTCATCTCCATGCACGTGTCATTTAGAATGCTCATCTCAATGCACGTGTCATTTAGAATGCTCATCTCAATGCACGTGTCATTTAGAATGCTCATCTCAATGCACGTGTCATTTAGAGTCCTTATCTCTATGAACGTGTCATTTGGAATTCTCATCACAGTGGAACTGTTATTTAGAATGCTCACCTCAATTCAAGTGTCATTTAGAATGCTAATCTCTATGCACTTGTAATTTAGAATGCTGATTTCTGTGCAAATGTCATTTACAATGCTCATCTTCAAGCACAGGTCATGGAGAATGCCCATCTCTATGAACATGACATTTAGAATGCTCATCTCCAGACACATCATACAGAATGGCCATCTCCATGTACATGTCATCTGGAAAACTCATCTTCATGGAAATATCATTTAGAATGCTCATCTCTATGAACGTGTCATTTTGAATGCTCAGTTATTTCTGGTCGTTTTGTGCGGTAGTTCTGTGTGGTACTTATGTCTGGTAGTTCTTTGTGGTAGTTCTTTGTGGTAGTTCTGTGTGGTAGTTTCGTCTAGTTGTTCTGTGTGGTAGTTCAGTGTGGTAGTTATGTCTTGTAGTTCTTTCTGGTAGTTCTGTCTTGTCCTGTGTGGTAGCTATGTTTGGTAGTTTTGTCTGTTTGTTCTTTGTGGTAGTTCTCTCTGGTAGTCATGTATGGTAGTTCTGTCTGTTTTCTGTTTCATCCTCTGTGTCGTGTTCTGTGTTTCTCTAGTAGTTCTGTGTGGTAGTTCTTCATTGTAGTTCTGTGTGGTAGTTTTGTTTGGTAGTTCTTTCTGGTAGTTCTGTGGGGTAGTTCTGTATGTTAGTTCTCTCTTGTAGTTCTTTCTGGTAATTCTGTCTGGTAGTACCGAGCGGTAGTTTTGTGTGGTAGTTCTGTGTGATAGTTCTTTCAGGTAGCAATGTCTGGTAGTTCTTTCTGGTAATTATGTCCAGTAGTACTGAGTGGTAGTTTTGTCTGGTAGTTTTGTGTGGTAGTTCTATCTGGTAGTTTTGTGTGGTAATTCTTTTTGGAAGCTATGTCTGATATTTCTGTTTGATAGTTCGTTCTGGCAGTTCTGTGTGGTCGTTTTGTCTAGTAGTTCTTTCTGGTAGTCATGAGTGGGAGTTCTGTCTGGTAGTTTTGTGTTTTAGTTCTGTGTGGTAGATATGTTATGTAGTTCTTTCTAGTAGATCTGTTTGGTAGCTCTGTATAGTAGTTCTTTCTGATAGTTCTGCCTGGTAGTTCTGTGTGGTATTTTTTTCTGGTTGTTCTGTGTGGTACTTCTTTCTAGTTGTTCTGTGTGGTATTTCTGTGTAGTAGTTCAGTGTTGTAGTTATGTCTGGCAATTCCATGTGGTAGTTCCGTCTAGTTTTCCTGTGTGGTAGTGGTAGTTCTGTGTGGTAATTCTGTCTGGTAGTTCTGTATGGTAGTTCTTTGTAGTTTTTCATGTGTTAGTTCTGTGTGGTAGTTTTATCTCATTGTTCTATGTGGTAGTTCTCTCTAGTTGTTCTGTGTGGCAGTGCTGTATGGTATTTTTGTCTTGTTACTGAAAATGTCATTAAAGAGTGCATGGAGATTTGCTCATCTCAATGCACATGCCATTTAGAATTCTTATCTCTATGCACCTATCATTTAGAATGCTTGTCTACATACACCTGTCATTTAGAATGCTTTTTTCCATGCATGTCGTTTAGAATGATAATCTCTATGCATGTGTCATTTAGAATGCTTTTTTCCATGCATGTCGTTTAGAATGATAATCTCTATGCATGTGTCATTTAGAATGCTCATCTCTATACATCTCTATGCACTTGTCATTTAGAATGCTTATCTCCATGCACCTATTTATAATCCCATGCAGTTGTTCGAGGGATTGAGCTTTTACAGCCTGAGGTGGGATATATTCTACTGTGAGGATAACAGATAAAATTATCTAAGTTTAATGGTTAGCAGCTCCAGGGCTGTTGCCCACAAGGAGTTAACCCGGCGCTGTCGGGAATGGAGAGGTCCAGCCATGATTCCGTAAAGACAAAAACACAACAGTTCCTCGTGTCCCATTTGTAATAAATCCGTGCGTGCAGGTCATCCAGTTTATTCTTCAGAGACTGAACGTTTGCAAGCAGGATGGTGGGAAGAGTAGGTCTGCTGTATCTCTGGTGATTTTGGCATAGCACTCCGGCTCGCTTTCCTCTCCACGTCTTCCTCTTATGGTGCCGACGTAAACAAAGGAGTCACGTGAGAACGTCTGCCGCGGAGTCCTCCAAAGTCGACTTAATGTCCACCCTAACTGAAGAATATAACTTCAAAAGTGTGCTGCGGTCATACTTGTAGAGTGGAGGTGCAGTGCAAGTGCAAAAGGTTAAAAAATCATTGTGAATAAAACAAAAAGAGCGAGTGGGCACAGAGCTCTCATCAGTGCAACCATCCTACGGCGCAGCTTGATGACTTGTCATTTAAAATGCTCATCTCTAAGCACCTGACATGTAGAATGCTCATCTCAATGCACCTGTCATTTAGAATGCTCATTTCAAATGCATAAGTCATTTAGAATGCTCATCTACTTTAAAATGTAGTTTAAAATGTTCATTTCAATGCACCTGTCCTTTAAATTGCTCATCTCTGTGGAAATGTAATTTAGAAATCTCACCTCTATGCACGTGTCAATTGGAATACTCATGTCAATGAACGTGTCATTTAGTATACTCATCTCTGTGGAAATGTCATTTAGAATCCTCATCTCTACGCACCTGTCATGCTAATCTCAATGCATGTGTCATTTAGGATGGTAATCTCTGTGGAAATGTCATTTAGAATGCTCATCTCTAAGCACATATCATTTAAAATGCTCATCTCCGAGAAAACCTCATTTAGAATTCTCATCTCTGTGAATATGTCATTTAGAATGCTTATTTCCGTGAAAATGTGAATTAGGATTCTCTGTGGAAATCTCATTTAGAATACTCATCTCAATGCACGTGTCATTTAGAATGCTTATCTCTGTGTAAATGTAATTTAGAATGTTTATCTCCGTGGAAATGTCATTTTCACCTCTATGCACGTGTCATTTATTTTTAGTGTCTACTAAACTTGGAAGTGTTATTTATTTTGTTTTACCATTATTGTAGCGGTTTGTATCGTTTATTGATGATTGCACAGTTTTATATTGTTTAAGGGATTGCACTTTCAAGACATTTCTTGCCCTGGACTTTTGCACTAACCTTGGAAGCGTTATTTTGTTTTATCATTTTGGTAATAGCGTTTAGTTTAGAGTGTTTCAGTGTGACTTTGTTTTGTTTGTTAATAAAGAGACAAGAAGTTGTACATTAGTTACAAAATGTGCGTAACTGAATTATGTCTCGGTAAGCATTTTGCCACGTGGGGGGGCAAAACTCCTGTTTTGCCTAGAGCACCTGCCGGCCTAGGCAGTATTTTGAGAATCATGTTGTTTGAGTTCTCAAGTGCTTTTAATACAATTCAGATACTCTGTTACATGTGAGAAGCTCCATAAATTCTGGGTGGATACCTACACAACCACCAAGATTTTTTATAAGACTATTTTTGAGACTGAAAGGTTGTGTGTCTGAAATGGTGGTCAGCAGCACTGGAGCACCAAAAGGGCCTGTACTCTCACCACTCTGATTACTCTGCAGCTGTGGGGAGTATCAGTAATGGACAAGAAGCCGAGTACAGAAAACTGAGGCTGTAAAACACAGCGTTATTAACAAGCTATCTCTTTTAATGAAGAAATAAAGCCTTGTTACTGACCGCTTTGAAGGTAACAGCTGTATCTCTCTGTTACCTGGGTTGACTTATCCAGACATTCAGGACCTGGACAAACAGTACATCAAAGCTGGTTATTACATTGATAATTCATCCCAGGGTTTTCCCTGCTCACATATGAAGGGTGGAGTTTGCAGTGTGTGACCAGTCACAGATATGCAGAAATCCTGCAGAGCAGCAGCATCAAGCAACCAAATATCTAACACTCGTAGTAAAGGCGATGAAATAAAAAAAAAAAAAAAATGGGGGGCTCATCATATATGTGAACAAACGTTGGTGTTGCCCAGGACATGTCTCAGTGAAAAAGGAACTGTGTTGCCATGACTTGGAACTTTTAGCCGTTAGTCTGGGGCCATATTACTTGCCGAGGGAGCTTAGTCACGTGATCGTGCTCTGTGTTTACATCCCGCCCAGCGCGGATGCATCAGCTGCCTGTGAGAAGATACACACAGTAACAGCAAGGCTGCAGACTAAGCATCCCGAGGCGTTTATGGTCTTATCTGGGGATTTTAATCATGCTTCCCTGGACTCTACGTTGGCCTCCTTCTACCAGGCTGTAGACTGTCGCACAAGGAACAACAGAACAATAGACCTGCTGTACTCCAATGTGAAGGATGCCTACAGAGCCACCCCCCTCCCCCTACTTGGAAAGTCTGACCACAACCTGGTATGCCTACAGCCACAGTACACCCCCATGGTCAAAAGGATGTCTAAAACCACACGCTCGATCAGGAAGTGGTCACCTGAGGCAGAGGATGCCCTGAGAGACTGCTTTGACATCACTGATTGGGATGTACTGCTGAGACAACATGGTGAGGACATAGAGGAGCAGACTCACTGTCTGACGGACTACATCAACTTCTCGCTGGACATAGTCTCCCCCAACAAGACTGTCCGTTGTTATCCAAATAACAAATCTTGGATAACACAAGATGTCAAAGCTGCCCTCAACAGGAAGAAGGTGGCTTTCATGAACCATGACAGGGAGGCAATGCAATTAGCACAGCGGGAGGTGAAACAATGCCTGAAGGTGGCGAGGGACACCTACAGAAGGAAGTTGGAGGATAAACTGAGTGAGAGCCGTATGAAGGAGGTCTGGGATGGTGTCAACACCATCACAGGCTTCAGATCAAAGGCCATAACAGCGGGGGGGACAGTGGAAGAAGCAAACAGGCTGAACATCTTCTTTAACTGCTTTGACCAGCCCACGCCCCCCCCTCCCCCACTGCAGTACACATCCTCCCTGACTTCATCCCCTGTCCAGCCCCCCTGCCAACCTTTACCCCTCCCCCCATCTCAACACCCTCCACACATAACAGCTGAACAGGTGAGGGGAGAATTGAGGACGCTCCACCCATGGAAAGCAGCAGGCCCTGACGGAGTGCCTCCTCGTCTGCTTAGGACCTGTGCTGATGAACTGGGGGAACCACTCCAGCATGTCTTCAACCACAGTCTACAGCTAGGGAAAGTGCCTACCCTGTGGAAAACATCCTGTATTGTTCCAGTTCCAAAGAAAAAACGTCCTGGTGAGCTGAACGATTACAGACCGGTGGCACTTACATCCCAGCTGATGAAGACAATGGAGCGGCTCATCTTCAATCTCCTCAAGCCCCAAGTGCAACAGGCCCAGGACCCCCTACAGTTTGCCTATCGCGCAGGTGTGGGTGTGGAGGATGCTATTCTCTACCTCCTACACCGTGTCCAAGTTCATCTGGATAAGGGGAGGGGCACAGTGAGGATCCTCTTCTTGGATTTTTCAAGTGCCTTCAACACAGTCCAGCCCCTGATGCTTCTGGACAAACTGAGGGAGATGCAGGTGGACCCCTGCTTGGTGTCCTGGATTGGTAACTACCTCACAGAGAGACCGCAGTACGTCAGGCTAAAGCGCATCACATCTGACACTGTTATTAGCAGCACAGAAGCACCCCAGGGGACCCCCTCCTCTTCACACTCTACACCTCAGACTTCAGTTACAACTCAGAGCTGTGTCACATCCAGAAGTTTGCAGATGACACAGCCATCGTGGGGTGTATCAGGGATGATGGAGAGGACGAGTACAGGAATCTGGTCAGTGACTTTGTCACCTGGAGTCAGATGAACCATCTCCAGCTTAACACCTCAAAGACTGAGGAGCTGGTTATTGACTTCAGGAAGTCCAGCCCACAACCACGTCCAGTGACCATCAGGGACGATAAGGTGGAGCTTGTAGACAACTACAGGTACCTCGGGTTGTGGCTGGATAACAAGCTGGACTGGACATGCTGTACAGATCACCTGTACAAGAAGGGCCAAAGCCGTCTGTACTTCCTGCGAAAACTGAGATCTTTTAACATCTGCAGGAAACTCCTGTGGATGTTCTATCAGTCTGTGGTAGCTAGTACGCTTTTTATGCTGTTGTCTGCTGGGGGGGTGACATGACAAAAAGGTGTGCTAACAGGCTGGAAAAACTCATCAGGCGGGCGGGCTCTGTGGTTGGCATGAAGCTGGACTCCCTGGTGACAGTGGCAGAGAGGAGAACACTAAAAAAACTACTGGCTATTGTGAATGATGCCAGTCACCCTCTGCACACTGTCATCAGTGCACAGAGAAGCCTGACCAGTAACAGGCTGCTCCTCCCCAAGAGTAGGACCAACCAGCTCAGAGACTCCTTTGTCCCCCGAGCCATCAAACTGTACAACTCTGCATTAGGCAGGAGGTGGAGAAGGAGGGGGGAGAGGGAGGTGTGCAGTCCGCCTGATACAACACATGCACAATAACCCACACAAACAGTTGCTATAACTTATACGTGCAATAGTGAACTGGGAATCTGTACCACCTCTACTGTGTGCAATGCTTGTTTATATTGTTTTATTTAACTTATCTTATTGTTATTATTGTTATATTTATTGCATTCTATTTGCCTCTATTTTGCTTTGTACTTGTATATATTGTGTCTTGTGCTTGTCCTGCTTTACTGTTGGTGTTGTATTGCTACTGGTACCCAAATTTCCCTGAGGGCTCTCTGAAGGGATTAATAAAGTATTTCTATTCTATTCTATATATATATATTGACCTACATTTATATATATATGAATATATTTTCATATATTATATATATGGCTGCATGGTGGTGTGGTGGTTAGCACCACAGCAAGAAGGTCGCCGGTTCGAATCTTGGCTGGGGGAGGTTCGAACCTTGAGGGCGGCAGCCTTTCTGTGTGGAGTTTGCATGTTCTCCCCGTGTATGCGTGGGTTCCCTCCGGGTTCTCCGGCTTCCTCCCACCATCCAAAGACATGCATGATAGGTTAATTGGTTATTCTAAATTCTCCCTAGGAGAGAGTGTGTGTGTGTGAATGGTTGTTTGTCTATCTGTGTTGGCCCTGCGACAGACTTGCTTGCTCTTATCTTCTTCTGTGAAGGTGTCTCTGTCACTGTGCATCATTTTGTCCACTTCCTTCAGGAGCATAGTAACTGCAGCTTGCTTTGTGACTGTGTCAAAATAACGATCTTTGTACCTCGGGTCAAGGATAGTTGCCAAGTAGTAAAGCGGCTCGGAGAAAGCGCTTCCAAATCTCTCGTTTACAGCTTCCAGTAGAGTGGTCTTTGCTGTGCGGACTCCACTGTCGTTGTCAGCTGCCTTGCTCAACAAACGTTTTAGAGCCACAACAGAAGGAATCACATCCGCGGC
The DNA here is from genome assembly GCF_017639745.1 of Melanotaenia boesemani. NCBI lineage: Eukaryota > Metazoa > Chordata > Actinopteri > Atheriniformes > Melanotaeniidae > Melanotaenia > Melanotaenia boesemani. The sequence continues at coordinate 2,673,255 of NC_055685.1, forward strand.
AGTAGCCAATTGTGAACTTATTTCCATCGTTAACTGTTCAAATGGAGTGAGAAGCACAGTCATGTTTTCAACGAGGCTCCACTGGTGTGCGCTTAAACAGGCAGGGAGCTCGTGATCTGCTCTATACACACCAAGTGCACGCTTCTGATCCAGTAGACTTTTCATCATATAAAATGTACTCTTGCATCTGGTTGCTACATCTTGTTGTAGCACCTTGGTTTTCATGCCTAACTCTTGCTGTATGTCTCTCAGCCGAGAGGTGGCAAGTTGGAAGTGGCGAAAATGTCCGACTATTTTCCTTCCAATAGCCACACAGTCAGAAATGCTTCGCTGGCTTAAAACTCCATCATGCACTGCTAGCTGCAGAGTATGAGCCATGCAGCCCAGGCTTTTAACACCACACTCGTCCATGGCCTTCTGCATATTCCGTGCATTGTCACGAAGCACAACATGCACCTCGTCTTTCTTAATTTTCCACTGTGCAAAAATGCAGTCAAATGCACTAGCAATGGCAGCTCCCGTATGCGATCCTGAAAACTCTTGTGCATGCAAAACAGCTCTCTTCATTTCAAAGTTGTCATCAATCTACTGAGCCGTTAGGCTCAACATACTCATCTGACTGATGTCCGAACTCCATATATCCATAGTGAAACTAATGTCAGTCACACTGTCCAACAACTTGCTCATATGTTCTGGCCACCATTTCATGCAGAGCAGGAAGGCAAACATCTGAAAAATAGCGCCAGCTGGGAAGGATGTAGCGGGGTTCAATATGTTCAATCAACCGCTGAAATCCTCGGTCCTCCACTAAGGAAAATGGCTGGTCGTCGAGAGCAATCATTTCCATTATCTTGTTCGTGATTGACCTGGCTTTTGCGCTGTCCTTGGCAAATTTCTTGGTTTGGTCGAGTGCTTGCTGTATTGGGCTCCCAACTGTGGCTGCTGCTTTGGTTTTTGCCTGGTGGCTAACCTTAGAGGAGTTAGCTTCCCGCAATTGTTTGTGAGCTTCCGGATGGTGGTTTTTCAGATGACATATTAAATTTGTAGTATTGAATGATTTGACACGGCATCCTCCTTGCATCACTTCAACTTTTTGACTGCTTTTCGACTATCATTTGACACCGTGAAAAATGACCACACAGCTGACATCATTTCTAGTTTCCCCACAATGTAGTACTGCATCGCTGTTACATGTCCAACATGGTGGCAAGGCCAAATGCCCCTCCTCCTCCCGACACACGTACACAAACAGCAATTAGACGAAAATAAATATCAGCTGGCAATATCGGGCCAGTTTTGCTCATCGGACCGATACAGATATGTAAAAAAATGCCTAACATCGGCCGATACCGATATTAATGCCGATATATCGTGCATCCCTAATTTGAACCTTTTATTTTGAATGCTGTTTTTCACAGCATCATTTTATTGATCAACTTTCTTTTTCAAGTTCCTGCATTTTTTTAAATTGGGTTTTTATTCATTTGGTGTTAAGATCTAATGTGCTGTTCTGTCTGTGTGATTAAACCTGTGTGTGAACAAAGATGAAACAGCAAGCCAAACTCGTGTCTCACAAGCCAGGAATGCGAGTGTCTTGCTCCTTTGTTTCCTTTTCTTTACTGGGTTGACAAGTCAAAACGAGAGTAAAACTGTAAAAACAACAGAAAATGAACTTAAACATACCATTCAGATTAGCTGGCTAACAGGTAGCTACATTTAGCCTAGCATTTTCTAACAGCACACATTTAGGACCAAATAAACCACACTATTTAACCTTTCATGTCTACAGCAAACATATTTGTAGCTAAAGAGAGACCAAACAGTACACTTACAGACATTGTTGTTGTTGGGAAAAAAGTAAAGAGGAATGAACTTCGAGGTCTTTCTCATATAATACAGCAAATAGCTAACAGGATACCATAAACTCTTGCAGGGTTACCGCAAAATCTTGCCGGATTAAAGCAGTACTAGAAATGAGCCTTTACTTCTGTTAATAAACATTCTAGGGCATGAATAAGCCATATTGCAAACACATCACAAGAAAATAAGTTTAACATAACATTTATGGCTTTTTAATTATTTTAATCAGCCTGAGGACAGAACATCTAATATTAAGTAGATTTTGTGTTCATACGCCTGATTTGAGCTTTTAAATTAGTTCTGTAGAAGAATGAATTTTTTGGCATCTTGTCGTACGTGCAGTTTCATGTACAGGTCATATTTAAATGTCACATATTTTTTTCATCATGTCATATTTTACAAGGTTTTAGATGTTATATTGCAAGTGGATTTGCTTTAGCTATAGAATACAAATTAAACCAGGAGTGATAACAATTAAACCAAAAACAGTGTTAAGGTATGAATGGGCCCTGGACCGTTTTGTACTGGAAAAGTTGGGCCTCAGCATTAAAAAAATCTTAAGAACTCCTTTATGCTTCCTACTTCTGTCCCCTGATGACGCTTTGCTGCTTCGCTGTCCTCTCTGCTTGCATTTTCTGCCAATATTCTTATCTTTCTACTCAAGAAGTTTATGGGCAATGGCTCCAGGATTCTCATTAATCACTGAATGAAAGAATGAATGAACTTTTATTGTTATTTGTTTATTATTTCCAGTACAACCCATCCAAGAGTAGACAACAACAACGTATAAACATAAACATGGTCAGGCAAACAGAGGCAGCAGCCACAGGGCAGCACTCCATTTCCACAGATGGAAAAGATAACATGAGGGAGAGACGGGAGGGGAGAAAAAGAGGCATCTCTACACTGCATCTAATGGCAGAGTGCTGAGATACAAAATAAGCACACCTTAGTGCAAAAAAGCACATATTCAGACAGTCACTGGGACTGTATTTTGGCGGTAGATTTGGTTGGATCTTACTACTTTTTAAGACTTAAAATCTTGTCAGTGTCACATCAGCGTGGCCTACAAATAGCAGAAGCCTTATCAACAGTTACGCATGAGCTAAAGCTAACTAGCCGCAAGATGCCTGCCCTCTCTACAGATGACCATCACAAACTTCTACAGAAGATCACCATGCTGGAAATAAAGATTCAATGGCTCAAGGTGAATATGGAAGTGAATGGTTTGTGTGGAAACAATACAATGTTTCCATTAATAACAATCAGCAGACAAAATCTTGCTAACACACAGCTAATTAGCACAAACATGGCTGGAAAGAAACTAAAGGACAGTGTACAAGGTAATAACTCTTTCAGTGATGGTCCTCCCTGGAATGCTTTGGTGCAAAGCTGAAGAGTAAATCATCTCACAGAGAAATGGGAGAACGAGTAACAGGCAGAGCACAGTTTGCTGAGATTGGCGACGCGACAGCTGGCCTGCTCTGCCATCCGGACCAAGCACCCCCTCAACCCCTCTCATGAGCAAGACACAGTCACGGCCAGTTGTCAAAAGGAAAAATAGGTTTCCTGAGGCTGGGCCTCTGACTCTGATTGTTGGTGACTTCAGTGTGAAAGATCTGTGTGGAAAGCATACCGAAAAGTAATGTGCTTTCCCAAGGATATGGTATCAGACTTGAGAAACAATGTCCTTCTGAACGTAAGAGTGAAGGTTTCATCAGAATGTGAACGGGTTCTTCATAAGATAAAAGCAGTTCTGCAGCTCATGAAAGGAGTTCTTTAGAACATAAATGGGTTTTGCAGAATATGAACGTTTTAGCAGAACATTAAGGGTTCTTCAGAATGTGAACATTTCTTCTGAATGTGAACGAATTCTTCAGAACATAAACGGTTCTTCAGAACATTAAAGGCCTCTCAAGACAGTGAATGTGTTCTTTAGAAAATGCACAATTCTTCAGAATGTGAACGGGTTCTTAAGGAAATAAACAGGTTCTTCAGAACATTGACATTTCTTGAGCACATGAAAATGTTCTTCAGAACGTGAACAGGCTCTTCAGCTCGTGAACAGGTTCTTTACAATGTGAATGCTTCTTCAGAACGTGAACAGTTCTTCAGAAGATGAACAGGTTCTTAAGATCACGAATGGGTTCTTCAGAATGTGAACAATTCTTCTGAATGTAAATGGGTTCTTAAGACCATGAATGGGTTCTTCAGAACATGAAGGGTTCTTCAGAACATGAAGGGTTCTTCAGAAAGTGAATGAGTTCGGCAGAACATTAACAGGTTGTTCAGAACATGAAAAGTGTTCTTTAGAACAATAACGCTCCTTCAGAACATGAATGGGTTCTTCAGAAAGTAAACAAGTTCTCTGGATCATGAACGGGTTCTTCAGAACAAGAACATTTCTTTAGAACAAGAATGTTCCTTCAGAATCTGATTTGGTTCTTCAGAACAGTAATTGGTTCTTCCACTTTATCCCGCTTATATATGAAGATTGACTATTTTCAAGTCCTACATTTAGAATTTTATATTATTGTGTGTCCAAAAACAAAATTATTAATGGCTGTATTTTAAAATCCAAATATGGCTCTCTCTCAGTGAGAGAAGCTGATTTTCATGTCACAGTGGTGACCAGAATCCACCAAAAACCACTTTATCCTCCAAACAGGCTTCATATGCCTGAGGTGTCCATTCTCCTCAATTTCAGCGTCACAGACAGCTGCCTCTAGTTTTCATGTGTGTTTCATTTGTTTTTGTGTGTGTGTGTGTGTGTGTGTGTGTGTGTGTGTGTGTGTGTGTGTGTGTGTGTGTGTGTGTGTGTGTGTGTGTGTGTACTCACGTGACTGCATGGCTATGTTTGATTGGTGAAAGCGCGAAGCACAACGACTCAGCAAAAAGGTGTGTTTGAAAAAAAATAAGTGTTTGAGGCTGCAACAACACTAAACTTTGATAACAGGTTAGAAACCACAAAATATAGTCTGATGTGCAAGTTTGAGACCCATGTCTTAAATCCTAATGTTCACAAAACCAAACTGAAAGTGTATTTTAGGTTTAAGTATTAAGTTTAGATATGACTACTTGTTGAAGGGGATCAATGACGTGTTTGCTGATTGTTATCATGGTTTTATTCTCTGTCAAACTCATTTCTCTTCTCTTTGATTTGTAATTCACTCACATTTCTGACAATGGGAATCCATTTTCTAAGGGTCCCTAGATGTCCCTAGACACCAAAAACATGAAGAACCTTATTATTGTGGAGAAATTCCTCATTTACTTTGAGTCTTTTTAGGAGTTTTTTCTTTCTTTTAAATATAAACGGGGCTGAAGGGGTTAAGTGAGTTCAGCAGATCACTCTCTGACACCAAGCAAGGATTTCAAACTCCCATCCTCAACGACCAGTGCTCTGCAGGTTTTGAATGGTTCTCCTGCTTTAATACACCTGGTTCAAATAAGGTGAACCCAACATTTGGTTATTAAATTTTAGTTAAGTTGCGTTGTTAAATACAAATATTTGTATAAGGTGTTTGGGACGGTGGACCTCGAGGACCAGAGTTTAACTTCATCATATGTCAGTGACATCATCATAATAACGATCACTGCACTGGTTGGAATCTTTGCCAGTGAGCAAGAGCAAGCAGAGAAAATCCAGAAGCACAGCAACTGTGAGTTTGCAGAAACTCAGAGCACAAAGAGAGTTAGATTCATTGCTTGACAGTAAAAACAGGTTGAAGGTGAAGCAGAACATATTCAGACACCAGTGGAGACTTTTTGAGTCTGAGGTCAGAGTTTAGGGAAAACAAGGAAGGATGCCCTCAAATCCATAAACTGAGAAATATCCTGCTTACATCTCCTCCGCTGTCCTTCAGGCCCAGGATGTTTGGGTGCTGGGAAAGAGCGACCACAACGTCCAGCGGCAGCTCCAGACCCGTGTTGGCCGGGACGCTGTACAGAACCACCGGCACTGGGCTGCTGTCTGCCACCTGCAACATGAAAATTTAGTTTATTCTTTTGCTGTAACAATATTTATTGGTAACAAATCTGATAATGTTGGAAAGTCTGTTCATTTCCTTGTTAAATGGAGCCACATTTGTAAGGAAAATGCATTTGAGGGATGAGCAGCAGAGGTGAGAATGTTGGTTGTTATTCTCTGATTTCATCATCCTGAAAACTGGTTTAAGTTTTTTTAGGTTGAATTTTCTACTAGCTGCAGCCTCTCGGCTGTTATTGTGATGAAAATATTGTATAACTGTAGCTCAGAGGTTGTTCTTCCATCAATTATTTTTAATCAATCAATTAAATTGATTACATTTACAATGCAATTTACAATATTTACAACAACCCTAGTCGATAAAAGTGCTGAACAGGGATGAAAAAACAACAGCCATAAGGCTACAGTGTAGGGCCCCAGCCAACCAGACAAGTGCAATTACCGCAGCAACAACCCCCAGAACGAGCAGGTAAAACCCCAGTGTGGAGGATCCCCATGAGGAAAACACTGGAGTTAAAACGAAGATTAAATAACCTTAAGAAACAATAAGAACAGCTAAGAATGAATGAATGAATTAATGAATGAATGAATGAATGAATGAATAAAAAGTAATATAGTTGAGTAAAATGAAAAGAAATTAATGTGAAATAAAATTATGTAAAATAAGATCAAATAAAATTTAGTTAAAAGCTAAGCTAAAAAGTTAGGTTTTAAGCTTCTTTTTATCAACAGTTTCTGCAGCCAGAGGTTCTCTGGCAGGCTGTTCCACAGTCTAGGGCTGGAACAACGGAAAGAGGCCTCGCCGTATGGCTTGGTCCTCACCCTTGGAACAATTAAGAGACCGGTACCAGAGGACCTCAGGGACTCTGAGGTTTCAGAATTTAAAGTAAGGTCTGATAGATAAGAGGGCCAAAGACCCTACTAAAAATCAATCCTGAAACGCACGGGAAGCATAACTCCAGGGCAGAGAGTTCCAGAGTTTCAGCCACTGTAAAGGTACGATCACCTTACTCTTTGCACCTGGACCTCTAGTCTTTACAGGGCTCTGCTGGGCTGGTGAGGGATCAGCATGTCACATAGATAAAGAGGTGCAAGTTTGTGGATGGAACAAAAAGCAAACAGTAGCATTTTGGACTAAATTCTGATATGACAGGAGTTATGTGGTCATCTTTATGACATCACCAAAAAAGATGAATTCAGTCTTTGACTCATTCAGACAAAGGAAGCTCTGTGACAGTCACTGCTTAATGTCATGCAGACACATTTGGATGAACTGTGTGTCTGGGTAGTTCTGGTCAACCGGCAGATAGATTTGTAGATCGTCTGCATACAGATGGAATGAGACATTATGACGGGATATAACAGAACCTACGGGTTTTATTTAACCATTATTTATAAAGGTAGTCCCACTAAGACTCACAGTCTCATTTACAAGAGAGAGCTGTTTGGACAAAATAAACAACATTTACGAAAACATCTATGACTGGAACAATGGGGATGGGAATAAAACATGCACACCAATGTCCACCCACACAGAACTGTGGGATTGATCCGCCGTGTTTGGGGAACCAGCGTTATGTTTACAGCAGTTCAGCTGTGGCCGTTTCTCTTTTTCATCTATTTGTATTCAGAATTTCTGATGAGTAATTTATCTTTTCATTTTTCTATGAGTCATGTCCTCAGCTGCAGCAGCAGCTCTAAAAACGGAACGGAGCATCAGATTTTCATCCTGCTTTCCAATCTTGGAGGCAGCGCAGCAATGAACACGTCCCCGAGACCAATAAACACATCCCAGAGACCAGTGGACACATCCCGGAGACCAGTGGACACTAGGGCTCCTTGATTATGGGAAAAATGATAATCAAGATTATTTTGATTGCAATTGAGAACTCGATTATTTAACACAATTAGAGAAAATTGTGTGACATTTGAAGCCTTGTCTGTGGTAATACAGACTAGTTTCTTTGCACCGGGTCCTCGTAGCTATTTGTCTCTGAACAGCAGCTATGTTCTGCCCGGAGTGATCTGAAAAAAATGAGTCTGGAGACATTTTTTTTTCACATTGAAATCTGCATCAATAAAATGTTGCACGACATTTATATAAGGCTCTAGCAGTGGCGAAACATTAGGCTGTAGCCACATCGTCCACCTCATCATCCAGGGCAGGGAGAGACACTCAACTAAGATGGAGATGAGATGGCAGTGATACCGTTTGTCCAAAGTGTTCATGAGTTTCTTAAATCCCGGATTGTTCACTGTGTTAATTGAGAAAAAAGTTCTGTTTGTTTATAACGTTTGTTTCTCTGTGTCTTTGTAAGCTGGTGGATTATTTAGTCGCGACTTACAAAAATGGAACATTTTTCTGTTTTCTTGTGTCGCTCCACCGTGTGCACATCTGCTTGAACAAGCACAACATTTCACATACAAGAATGTCACCTGTCATTTGGCTGGAGGAGGGCAGCAATTTTTGCCTCATCACGTAAGTTCCATAGGAAATGATGGAGAAGGAGTACCAATACATCCCAAAGAACCAGTGGACACATCCCAAAAAACCAGTGGACACGTCACCGAAGAACCAGCGGTCCAAGAATGGAGCCCTGAAGAACTCCATACATTAAAGGAGCAGAAGAGGACTCTGCAGCTCCAATCTGGACACTAAAACTCAAATCGGTTAAATAGGATCTCAGCATTTATAAAGCTCCACCCCGAATGCCAACCCAGTTCTCTGGGCAAGACAAAAGGATCTGATGGTCCACTATGTGGAAGGCTGCTGTGAGGTTCAACAGTACCAAAACCACACAGTGACCCAAATCTGTGGTCATAAAAACATAATTAAAAACCCTCAAAAGTTCAGACTCCATACTGTGCAGTGTTTTAAAACCAGACAAACAATTCAAGGACATTGTTTTTCTCCAGGAAAGACTGCAGCTGGGAATACACAACTTTCTTCAAAACTTTAGAGATGAAAGGAGATCATCCTGAAGTTTGATAGGATGATAGAAAGAGTCCAGGACGGGCTTCTTAATTAGTGGTGTACCACTGCTTGTTTAAAACTTTCAGGTAAACGCCCATTAGTTAAGCTGCCATTAATGATATGGAGCATAGGAAGCTAAAGTGGGGAAGACCTTCTTAAAAGGACGAGGTGGAATAGGATCACTGGGAAATCCAGCAGGCTTCATGTGTCTTACTAGATCCTCCAGAAACTGCAGAGTAACAGGCTCAAACATGGAAAACAGCAGAAGAAGGAGTAATAAGGGCCCTAATATTCACAACTAAATTCACAACTAAAAGTTCTTGAAAAAGTTCTTAAAATCTTCACACATTTTAGTCGAGCTCTCTCGGCAGGTTGTTCGTGGTGCACAAAGAGAAATAATGACATTAAAGAGAATGCGGGGGTTATGTGTATTAGAAGCAATGACGTCAGAAAAATACTTTGCTTTGGCAGCTTTCACAGATCTTTGGTAAGATTGCCAGCTATCTCTTAGATTCTTAGCACCTGTAACCTACCATTTATCCATTTACACTCAGCTCTCCTGCACATACACCTGGCAGCGTGTGTAATGTCATTTAGCCAGGGCTCATGCCCGGGTCTGAGACATCTTGTCTTCAATGGAGCCACTATGTCCAGCGTAAGAAGGGAAGTGAAAAGGGATCATGTCAACGTTGAAAGCAAAACAAGACACAGAATTATGACAAAAAACAGCAGAGAACTTAGCAGCAGTGGAGGGGTTAATAACCCAAGAGTGCCGCACCGGATTCAATAACATGACAGGACAGTGGTATTTCAAAAACAACAGGCATATGATCTGAAAACACAGCATCACAAACTTCCAAGTTCAACACATCAAAACCATGTGATAAAACAAGATTAAGACTATGTCTGCACTCTTAAATGGGACCCGACACGTTCTGAGAAAGATTAAAACTATCAAGTTATTTAAAAAGTCTTTGCTCAATGGTTTTTCCAGACAGCACACATGGATGTTAAAATCTCCTAGGATTAAAATTCTGTCATATTTAGGCATTATATCGGCAAAAAGCTCTCCAAAATCATGGATAAGTCTTTGCAGTACTTGGGTGGCCTGTAAATGACAGCGCACACCATCCGAGGGATTGAGCACAGCTCAAATAAATTCACTTCAAAAGCAGAGGAAAGAGATGGCGGTGTGACCTGTTTTCAGTTCAGTTTATTTCAGACCGGTCACTTCTTTACCAATCAACTTACATAGCCATCTAGCAGTATATTTATACCAATCAACATGTCTGAAAAGGGGTAGGAAGAAGTAAAACGTATTTACTCCTACCCCTCCCCCAAAATTCATAGTTACCTTATACAATCTTATGTTTTTAGAAGGGAGAAATTATACTTGTGTACATTTATACATAAATACATACCCATACACCCATATATACATATATGTACCCACACCTACATGTATATAATATATATACATATACACATAAGTACATCCACACTTCCACACAATACCTACACCCACACTGTATCATATCAAGAAAATTATAGTCTTACTGTAGTCATTTCCAGCCCAAACCACAATTACCCAGAATGCCACATCAAGACCCGAACCTAATAACTCCAATACAGCCATGCTGCTGTGGCGTGTCCTTATACACACACTCATCCAAATTCTTACAATCATATTCCTAATTACTTCTATATATCTGTCAGTTTATGCCATCTAAAGTACTTCAATTCACCTCAAGTTGTCCCCTTATACTTGGGTTAGGGTTATACATAAAAAAGTTTTGTAAATTATCTGGTAATTTTTTATTCCTAGCCTTATACATTAACTGCGCTGATTGAAACTCTACCATATCTGGACGTTTTAATAAACAGGCGTTTATAAATAGCTCATTAGTGTAAACTCCACTTTATGAACCATCTTAATGGCTCTTTTCTGAAGAGTGCACAACTGTCGGAGTGAGGATTTGTAAGTGTTGCCCCAGACTTCCACACAATGATTCAAGAATGGTAATAAAAGTGAGTAATATAAAATATGTAATGCTTTAATATTCAAAACATATTTACCTTTACTAAGTACTGAAACAGTTTTGTTTAGTTTGGCTTGAACATGGTGTATGTGTGGTTTCCAGCAGATCTTTTGGTCGATTATCACCCCCAGAAACTTCATTTCTTTCACGCTTTCTACATTTACACCTTCTATCACAATCTTGACTTCACTGCTCCTCCTATGACTTCCAAACAATATACATTTTGTTTTGTCTAAATTCAAGGATGATTTATTAATATCAAACCACATTTTCAATTCTGAGGTGATTTCCTCCATGAGCTGCTGCAAGTTCTCCCCTGAGCAGAAAATACTAGTATCATCAGCAAACAAAATAAACTGTAGCTTCCTTGAGATTTTACAAACATCATTTATATAGAATAGCAAGTGCTGGTCCCAGTACCAACCCCTGAAGGCCACTACGAACCATGTCCAAGCATGAAGACTGAAGGGCTCCTATTTTTACAAATTGTTGCCTATTTCCCAAATAACTTTTCATCCATTGTAAAGCAACTCCCCTAATTCCATAACATTCCAGCTTTTCTTTTTATCAACAGCACTAGTGATTTCTTCTACTAGTTCTAAAACTGCTAATGATGTGGATCTATGTGATCTGAACCCATATTGACTTTCAGAAAGAAGATTATATTTACTAATAAATCTTTGACCAAATATTTTTTCTAATATTTTGGAAAATTAAGGGAGTAAAGAGACAGGCCTATAATTAGTAAAAAGGTATCTGTCTCCAGCTTTATACAGTGGTATGATTTTTGCAGTTTTCATTTGTTTTGGAAATTTACCAGTTGGGAAGGATCGATTCCAGAGATATGTCAACTGCTTTACAATTGCTTCAATAACCTTTTTATCTATCGACATATCTATGCCATTGTAATCAGTTGATGTTTTACTTTTGCACTTATTGACAATATCTACGATCTTTTTCTCCCCCGCTGCAGTTAGATACACTGAGTCTAAGTTTCTACTTATTAATATTTTATTCTTTCCATCAACTAAATCATGTTCAGTGATTTTATTTGCCAATTTTGGCCCAACCTCCACAAAATATTTATTAAAGCTATTAACCACCTCATTAATACCCTTTATACATACACTATCATCCTTAAAATATTGAGGGTAACTACTTTGACCAGACCTTTTTCCAATGACATTGTTCAATATATTCCAAATACCTCTAGTGTTATTATTCTTATTTAATACTTTACTATAATATTCCTACTATAATATTCCTGTTTTGAATTTTTATATATTTTTTATATATATTTTCAGTTTCTTCTGTTCTGTGCTTTATGAATCTTTTATATAGATTTTTTTTTTTTTTACTGGCATTTTGCAGTCCCTTCATGATCCAAAGTGTGTTTAAGTATTTCTTTCTTCCTGTATATCGGGCAGTATCTATTGTATAATCTTTGGAAGGCGTTTAGAAAAGTTTCATACGCTTTATCAATATTTTCTTCCCCTAATACTGCCTCCCACTTCTGTCTGAACAACTCTTCTTTAAATGTATTGATTGTTTCTTCCGACTTTATTCTTCTAAACCACTGTCCCATTTCCTGTTTCTCATTCTTGTAACAACTATCATAAATAACAAAAACTGCTAAATGATCAATGATGTCATTTAGGGCTGCAACGATTAGTCGACGTTGTCGACAATAGTCGACAATGAAAATAGTCGACAACGAATTTAGCCGTCGACTACTGTCGGCAAAAAAACAAAACAAAAAAAAAAAACAACAACTACAGAGTGAGACATCGTCTTCTAATCCTATCTCTGCTGAGAGTTGCACAATGCACATGCGCAAAGAGGGGGAAAAAACTACAGAGTGACACATTGTCTCTTTTTTTTTAATCTCTGCTGAGAGTTGCACATGCGCAATAAAGTCCACCAGTGGAAAAATATGGCGGCTGACTAGGGAGCAAAACGGCAGCAGAGGACGTCAAAAGTCTGGGCTAACTTTACGTTAAACTTATAAAATAAATTAAATGCATGCGAGATTTGTCAAGCAGACCTTGCGTACCACGGAAGTACGTCTGCAATGCTCGAACATTTAAAGAGGAGGCACGGCAGACTTTCATAACAACCTCATTCAAGATTTCAAAGCTGAAGGGGGGGGGCAGAAGGTTTCTTGTCCATCCTGACTAACATAAGCCAAGACTCTGAATGTTGGCTGCAGGTTTAAGAGAGTTTGGCGATCATACACCAGCACAGAGTCAGCTTTTGCAAATATGATGGACAAAACTACTATTAGCACAATCAAGTTTGGAGAATCAGGGAGCAGGCCACACACACTGGCGCCATCTTGACATCCACAGACAAGTGTACACGTCCCAAAGAACCAGCGGACACGTCCCAGACAGCAGCCGATAGGTTGGAGACTCGCAGGTTTTATTCCATCTGTTTTTAAAATGGCTGCATGAACATTTAATGATCAGTAGTTTATAAATCCATGACAGGTGTAGGAACTTCCACCAAACACCAGGTAAACACCGACATCTGAGACTGAAACCAGCGCAAACACCTGAACTTCATTCATTGTTCAGCAGCTTGTGAGGATCTAACTTTTTAATAATTAGTGTTTCTGCATCGTAACAACGACTCACTTCTCCTGTCAGCTGATCGCCGTGAGGATGTTTCTCTCTGGTGTGTTTTCATCACTGTTTTCTAGGAAAAAACCTGAACGTGTAGACAAACAGTAGCTGGGTGCTCCTGAGATGGCGGACAAAACCCTGGTGACGTCACAAGTAGATCATGTGTTTCTGTGAATGAACAGCTGACCTTCGTGAAGTGAGCAATCAGAGCACGGCTGTCCATCTTCCCCTTGTAGAAGCAGGGGGTGACCACCAGGACGGCGTCTGCTCCGGCTGCCACCATCTTCTCAGTGAGCTGGACGGTGGCTCTGGTGGCTAAAGAGGAGAAGCAGCTTTACTGGGTTTTATTACAACTTCTGTCTCATATCCATCAGGATTCACTTCTTTATCTTCTTTTTATCCTTTTATTCCTTCATCTCAGCAGTTTTACTCTGTCAAGTGGCTTCACAAAAACAGCATCAAGGCCGAGGAGGCAAAACCATTTTATGCAAATGTCCCTGAAATACACAGAGAATCTGTACTGTGTTTATGTGAAATAACTGATTAACCCACAAGTTTTTCATTGATCAGTGGAAAAAGAAGAGGGAAGATGGAGCAAGTCATCTCTGAACACTGACTGTGGAAGTACATTTATTATGTGATGGCTTTATGATCATCTGATCTGAAACCTGGAACAGAAACACGCCGGGAATCATTTTCAAGCTCATAAATATTTAAATCAAATCAAATCAAACTTTATTTATATAGCACCTTTCATACATAAAAATAGCAACTCAAGGTGCTTTACAGAGAGTAAAATCCCCCAGAACCCCAACCCAATAGCAGCAAGCCCACCCCCCACCCCTTCCAATCAAACACACACACATCACAGAGGGTAAAAGCAAGTTAAAAGGACCAAGGAAACGCTGTCGTAAATTCTGGGGTCTAGTGGTGTGGGGAAACACTGAGATAAAACACTGTAAAACCAAATCTAAAACAATCTAAAAACCAACCCTGGATATAAAAGTAAAAGTAATATTGCTAAGACCCATAAAATAAGAGAACCCGTGAAATAAGAGAATACAAAATGATAAAACAAATACATAAATGATAAATAAATAGAAGCTGAATACAGCCTGTGTGTTAAGAATAAAGAAATGAATAAATACAATAGTAATAATAAAAGTAATGATTAAAATGCTAAACTAAAAAGGTGGGTCTTGAGTCTGTTTTTAAAAATATCCCCTCACGTCCTCAGGCAGGCTGTTCCACATACGAGGGCCGTAGAAATAAAAGGAGGACTCGCCGTGGGTTTTTCTTTTTACTCTGGGAACAGTTAAAAGGCCAGTACCAGAGGACCTGAGGGGTCTCGTGGGCTCATAAGATAAAAGCAAATCAGATAAATAATGTGGGCTAAGACCATTAAGAGACTTAAAAAACAATAAAAGAATCTTATTTAAATACTTCTGATTTCATATAAATGTTTGTGAAGCTAGAAATCTGATGAAAGTTGTACCAGAGAAAATCAAATAATCTGTTTGCGTCATCTAAAAATCAGTTCGTTGATTTAACAGTATGAACATTTGCTGATGTCCAGCCAACAGATTCTGATCCAGCATGAAGATCAGTATTTTACACACAAACACACCTGCTCATTGCCCTGTTCTTCCACACGTCACACACTCGTACCTACATTCACATCCCGATCCAGCAATCAGCAGTTTTCCAGCCGGCAGGAATCGTCTGACCGTCCTCACTACCTCCACTCGCTCCTCTTCGTTCAGGTACGGATACTCACCGTTGGACCCCTGAACCACTAGACCTGCAACACCAGACATCATCTCTGAGGCTTGTGCTTCTGTGATGGCCTTTTTATAGCCCGTCTTGTTGTATTACAGCATAATACGGCTCAACTTCCATGGAGAGAAAGTAATTTATAAACTGTGTAAACCATTTTGTGTAGAGCTGTGGGTACTTGCAATATATATACATATATGTGCATATATATATACATACATATATATACATATATACACATATACATATATACACATACATTTTATATATATATATATATATATATACACACAACATTTCATCCGTCGTCATAAATATTTGATTTTATAAATATAAAGAAATATTAACTGTTGCTGTTTAAAGAGAAACTGCTGCTAAACCTGTTTATGTATTTAGTGCAGGGATCTGCAACCTTTCCAATCCAAAGAGCCATTTTTCCCTCAGCCAGCTAAATAAAACTTTAAAACTTTAGAGCTGCAAATGTAACGAGTCTTTTCAAAAAGGTAACTTAATGTGTATTTTTTAATGAAGAGCCACCATAGGATATTTATTTATGAAGAACCGCATTTTTATTTCCATTCTTAGGTTTTAAAATGAAGAAAAACATAAAACCTTTATAAAGCCGGGAGCGGCCGTTGTCGGCCATTATTGTTTTGTAATCATCATCTCGAGATAACGAGGACTGTTGTCTCATGATAACTGGATAATTTATCTCGTTATCTCAAGAAGACAAAGTTTGTTTTCTCAACATAACGAGATGATTTAGATGGGCTCAAACGTAAGTGTGTGATACCTGATTTCAATGATCAAAACTGACTCCATGACAGTTGATGGGAGGGGCTACAGTCATGGTGTAGGTGTGTAACTATGTGAATGACTGGTAAAAAGTGACAGTCAGACATGTCGCAATTTCAGCCTTTGTTGGATTTGACAGAAGTAAAATCGGATGTATTGACCAGTGATAGATGTTGCTCGATCTGACATCCATTGCTGTACTGAGACATCCCAGTACAGAACAGCTCTGTTCCCCTGCGAACACTGACAGCCCTGCACAGCTCCTTCAGAGACAGACTGCTGCATCCAAAGCATGAAGGAGCACTTGCAGGAGGTCGGTGATTCTCCCAGTAGAGCACAAACCCACAATAAAATGCAATATAATGTATTAATGTACATACTTAATATAGCTTATTTTTTTACAATTCTTAACAACAAGTAGGTTTCTGGGGCGGAACCTGTGTGGAATTTGCATGTTCTCTCCATGTATGCATGGGTTCTTTCCCGGCTTCCTCCCACAGGCCAAAGGCATGCATGTTAGGCTGATTTGAGTCTAAATTCTTGCCAGGAGTGAGTCTAACTGAATGTTTGTCTCTCTGTGTTGGTTCTGTGATGGACCAGAAGTACGTTTATCCTCTCAAGATAACGAGATAAATTATCCCATTATAACCAGAAAAAGGCGTTAAAAAAACATGCAAGCCCAGCCGCTCTCTGCTTCTGTACAAATTACAAAAAATCCACAAACATTAATATTTTACTCAATTTTTTGTTCTTCAGCATCACAAATAGAATTTTGTCTTCAAAGTGCTCCAACGCAGACAAACGATTAAATATGTGTGCACAAATCCCCTTTCACGCTTCTGGGAGCCTCACGTGGTGTCTACATGGTAAGTTTAAGTGCTGGTGGAAAACTGGATCATGTGAATTTCCTCTACCGTTATTTAAAAGTGGGAAGGAGGCTTTCAAGAAATAAATATTTTCTATTTCATTCCAACATAGCCTTTTACTCCAATGTTGCTACAGTGCAGATACACCAGATGAAGTCCGTGGAGCATCAGATGTTTCTGATACCAGCCGATACTACTGTAAATCAAACTTGTAGTCCCGGTAAACGGCCAGAAGAGGGCGACAAACCATCACCAGAACCGGTCTTGTATCGAGGAGTGTTTCCCCGTCAGGATCTGTTACCTCTACCCCGCCCGCAGGAAAAAAGGCGGAGTCAGTCGCGCATTCAGGGAAAGGCACGTCCCATGGCACGTCCCCGCAACATTGCTTCTCTGTTTGCTCCATTTCTAGATCCGTGCCTCTGCCACTCTCACGGCACCAAGGTTTTACGGATAGCAGCAGAGGGCAAAATTGACTGTGTTATCGTCTTTTTAATCTACTGCGTCAGTTGGGGGCTGGAGAAAGTTAAAGTCATTGTAAAGTGTTTGCTGTGTTTTATCATTGTTGACACAACTAAAGACTTATGTCCATAATTATATTACTTGAAACATTGTCTTAGGTGTTTTGTTAGAAGAAAGCCTATTTGATTTGGTTATAAACAAAGAACCACACTTAGTGTTTCTTTGTGTAATGTTTGGAAACTTCAGATTTATTCAAATAAAATTATTATTTAAACCTATTTGATTTTCATTCCATTTCAAATATGCACAGTGTGTTTTCCTGACTGTATTGGGCTACTTTCTTTCAGCAGGAATGCAGCTGCATACATTTTGCCAAGAGAGAGCTCTGTTAAGTCATATTGTTGTAGGGAAGCTATATCTGGTGGGTTTCTGCTGACATGGCTTCAGTCCACTGGTAGCTTCTCTAAGTTGGATCCCTCTAACATAAAGTATCTTCATTGTAGCCAGGGGGACACGCTTTCTGACGGCTAAGAGCTCACCTGTCAGATACCGTTCCCCCTGTGTTTAAAGGGTCAAGATGTTTCCACATCTGTCAGAGTGTTTCTACTAAGTCATTTTTAGTCCAGCACAAGCTTCTCTGAGTTTCAGTCCTCTAACATAAAGCATCTTCATATTAGCCAGGGGGACACGCTTTCTGACGGCTAAGAGCTCACCTGTCAGATACCGTTCCCCCTGTGTTTAAAGGGTCAAGATGTTTCCATATCTGTCAGAGTGTTTCTACTAAGTCATTTTTAGTCCAGCACAAGCTTCTCTGAGTTTCAGTCCTCTAACATAAAGCATCTTCATATTAGCCAGGGGGACACGCTTTCTGACGGCTAAGAGCTCACCTGTCAGATACCGTTCCCCCTGTGTTTAAAGTGTGAAGATGTTTCCATATCTGTCAGAGTGTTTCTACTAAGTCATTTTCAGTCCAGCACAAGCTTCTCTGAGTTTCAGTCCTCTAACATAAAGCATCTTCATATTAGCCAGGGGGACACGCTTTCTGATGGCTAAGAGCTCACCTGTCAGATACCGTTCCCCCTGTGTTTAAAGTGTGAAGATGTTTCCATATCTGTCAGAGTGTTTCTACTAAGTCATTTTCAGTCCAGCACAAGCTTCTCTGAGTTTCAGCCCTCTAACATAAAGCATCTTCATATTAGCCAGGGGGACACGCTTTCTGATGGCTAAGAGCTCACCCGTCAGATACCGTTCCCCCTGTGTTTAAAGGGTCAAGATGTTTCCATATCTGTCAGAGTGTTTCTACTAAGTCATTTTCAGTCCAGCACAAGCTTCTCTGAGTTTCAGCCCTCTAACATAAAGCATCTTCATATTAGCCAGGGGGACACGCTTTCTGACGGCTAAGAGCTCACCTGTCAGATACCGTTCCCCCTGTGTTTAAAGGGTGAAGATGTTTCCATATCTGTCAGAGTGTTTCTACTAAGTCATTTTCAGTCCAGCACAAGCTTCTCTGAGTTTCAGTCCTCTAACATAAAGCATCTTCATATTAGCCAGGGGGACACGCTTTCTGATGGCTAAGAGCTCACCTGTCAGATACCGTTCCCCCTGTGTTTAAAGGGTCAAGATGTTTCCACATCTGTCAGAGTGTTTCTACTAAGTCATTTTCAGTCCAGCACAAGCTTCTCTGAGTTTCAGTCCTCTAACATAAAGCATCTTCATATTAGCCAGGGGGACACGCTTTCTGACGGCTAAGAGCTCACCTGTCAGATACCGTTCCCCCTGTGTTTAAAGTGTGAAGATGTTTCCATATCTGTCAGAGTGTTTCTACTAAGTCATTTTCAGTCCAGCACAAGCTTCTCTGAGTTTCAGCCCTCTAACATAAAGCATCTTCATATTAGCCAGGGGGACACGCTTTCTGACGGCTAAGAGCTCACCTGTCAGATACCGTTCCCCTTGTGTTTAAAGGGTCAAGATGTTTCCACATCTGTCAGAGTGTTTCTACTAAGTCATTTTCAGTCCAGCACAAGCTTCTCTGAGTTTCAGTCCTCTAACATAAAGCATCTTCATATTAGCCAGGGGGACACGCTTTCTGATGGCTAAGAGCTCACCTGTCAGATACCGTTCCCCCTGTGTTTAAAGGGTCAAGATGTTTCCACATCTGTCAAGAGTGTTTCTACTAAGTCATTTTCAGTCCAGCACAAGCTTCTCTGAGTTTCAGTCCTCTAACATAAAGCATCTTCATATTAGCCAGGGGGACACGCTTTCTGATGGCTAAGAGCTCACCCGTCAGATACCGTTCCCCCTGTGTTTAAAGGGTCAAGATGTTTCCATATCTGTCAGAGTGTTTCTACTAAGTCATTTTTAGTCCAGCACAAGCTTCTCTGAGTTTCAGTCCTCTAACATAAAGTATCTTCATATTAGCCAGGGGGACACGCTTTCTGACGGCTAAGGCCAACCATGTTCACCACATTGTCATGGCAACACAGAACTGTTCTCCACCAGGAGAATGTCAAAAGCTTAAAAAACCAAGTTAATAACTTAAATCCAACTTAAATAAACACGCTACATGGAAATGAAATGAGTCTCGAGGCATATCTGTTTTGTTTCCAGCAAGTGTTTTTTAGACTGAAAAAGCCACTTCAATGAGTGTTGAAACATCTCATAAAATAAAAGTCCAGCTGATGTTAATAAACTTCAAGATCAATACATTTTTTTTGCCTGGATGATTGAAAATCTACACAGAATTACCCTACTGTCTCTATATAATCATGTTCATGATGACATTGAACACACAGTACAGATCTCACCATCATAGAACAAGTTTTAGATTAAACATAGCCACAGAAGCCAGTGAGGCAGCCTTAATCCACATGGAAGGTCCTCAACTTAAGCCACCTTGTTAAGCACATTTTAAAAAACTATATGAATATTTACTAAGGCCATTTGATGTAGAGTCAAAGGCAGAGAGTGCTCATCATATTATTTTAATTTAGGTGTTATTGTTCATGCTGCCATCTGTATAATTTTAAATGGGAAAAAAAATCATTGCGTCACCTTCAAAATCATTCTAATTTTCTTGTAGTGCTGAAAGGTTTTCCACAATAACATGTACACAGACACTGTTGTACCTACATATATATATATATATATATATATATATATATATATATATATATATATATATTGCCTAAAAAAGCGACCACCCTCTCTGGAACTTTAAATACCTATTTCTAGGCCTTTAAAAACAGGGATTGTTAGCAGACAGTTAAGTGCCAGAAGTTGCACACGACATGTATGACGTCATCAAGTAAACCACAAGATTACTTCATTAATTTTTTATTAAGATATATTTTCATTTTTGCACGTAGTATATGTCACTTATGCGATCGCTTAACTATTTTAACACAGTTTTCAATTATTTGCACAAAGTTGTTTTCAAACAAATCCACACCATTTGCTGCAATTACGCTACGTGCACACGACGTCGAACGGTGTTTATTGATCAGGCAAATTAACTTTGAAAAAGTCGTAGAACCGTGAAAACCCTGCAGAAGAGGTATGTGAAGGCCCATCTAAATCCTAAACAGCCTTATTGTGCAGTGACAATTATAAGCTTAAGTCGCATTAACTTTTTCACAGAGTCGAGCTAATTAACCTGTTTGAGTCATCCCTGCTAGGCAAATGGATCCAGGACTTTACAACGCAATTGTAAATTATCTGACATCTGGTAAATATCCAGACGGCGCTAACAAATCCCAGAAATTTATAATGAGGAGAAGAGCTTTGGACTTCATAGTTGATGGTAAGTTAATAAAGATACAAATTTGTCATCTGTAAATGTGTCCTATACTGTATGGTAGGCTGGTTAAAGGTAATAAATGCTAACTATGCTTAGATTTTTTTATTTTATTTTTTTCCCAGTTGTTTAAAGATTTTTTGGTCAAATTTCACATAACATAAACAATTTACACGGGTGACCTATTTTCACAGTGGTTCTACTCTTTTTAATAATTTGTTAGAAGTTGGATGGAGTTTAAAAAAATTTAACAAGCGCAGCACTTATTAATAAACATGCTGTTGCCAGTTACATTACTGGTCTTAACACTGTTAAATAACTGTGTCATGGTAGTGTACGAGAACAGTTTAACAAATGAATAAACAGCTTTTCCAAAAACATCATCCGAATGGTGCAGTTTTCATGATTAACTCATAGCACCACAAATGTTTGCTGAAGCAGATGGTGAATTGTCATTGCTTTCATAAACACAGATACAGTAGATACTGTATACAAATTATTATGAGATTTAGTATTTATTAGGCACTCATTTGATCATTATTATGTTTTTTATATTCAACAGAAGGATCATTGTATTATATGAAAGGAAAGGCTGGTCAGAAGAGGAAAGTGGTTTGTGGCACAGAGGATGCAAACCAGATTTTTAAAGAGTTCCATGCCAGTGCTTTTGGGGCCCACTGTGGCATTGTCAAAACAAGGGATGCGATAGGAAAAAGATTTTACTGGCCTGGCATGACGAATGATACCGAAAAATGGGTGAGTACATATTTTGATTTTATATACACATAATAATGTTACTTCTAAGCAATAATATTTTCTCCAAATTACTATACATGAGTAGTTCTCTAAAGATCTTTTAAATCTGTTTGGTATGGTGCAAAAAAGGTATTTATTTGTTTGTCCAAAGACACACTATCAAAAAACATGTCATAAGAAGATAAATATTTTAGAACATTAAGACAGTTTCACATCATGTGTCGCAGGTTTCAGAATGTCAGCAATGTCAGGTCAGTGCTGTAACCATAAAACAGGAGAGTGAATACATCCCCATACAGGTGACTCCAAATTTATATTCTCCCTTTTATGTTACTAATTTGCAATGAAATGTTTTAAAAAGGCTACACTGTAAATGCAATCTGTACATTTGATTTTTCCAATGTGTTTTTTGAAGATAAACCATCCATTTGAACTAGTGGGGATGGACATCGTGGGTAAACTCGCAAAAACAGAGGCTGGAAACATGTACATCTGCGTGATGGTGGACTACTTCACAAAGTGGTCTGAGGCATTTGCCCTCCCTGCTAAAACGGCTGCAAATGTTGCAGAGTGCATCATCAAGTTTTTCTATCGTTTTGGGGCCCCAAAACGAATTTTGACTGACCAGGGACGAGAGTTCGTTAACGAGGTTTGTTGGATTTTGGATATTGTTATAGTACATAACAATGTAGTTCCAGACAGTGCTGGAATAGGTAGGAGATTTTACACCGGGATTACAAAATCCTGATACAAAGTGTCTTCATAGGATTACTGCAATAATTGCACACATTTATGTTGTTGATCAACAGGTGAACACAGAAGTGTGTAAAACTCTGGGCATTAAGCGTAGCCTCTGTGCACCTTACCACCCACAGACAAATGGGCTTGTGGAAAAGTTAAACGGGACCATACAAAGGTAATTGTAGTTTTCTTAATTACTCTGTTTGTTTGGTGGGAAAATATGTTTAATACTTGGTATATGCCATAAAATCTGGTGCTGTTATGCATTTTAAACATAATGTTTAAGTACATTGGACATAAATCAACTGTTCTCATCAAGAATCACCTATCCAAAACCTAAAACATAGTATAAAATCACTTCAAGCTGGTTTATAATTATAATCCTGTGCTAAAACAATATAAAGCCACAATTTTAATATATTTCTGATATTATGATAATGTGGATTCAAACTGTAATTTAAATAAGTTGGCTAAGTTATTGATGTAATTTCTCTTTTTAGGGCACTGTGCAAACTTGTCTGTGAACGGCCTGAGCGGTGGGATGAGTATCTGGACTCAGTGATGTTTGGACTAAGAACCAAAAAACAAATCACAACCAAGTTTTCACCTTTCTTCCTTCTGTTTGGAACCGAGGCTCGATATCCTTCTGAGGTGCCTGAAGACTACGAGGTTGGTTTAAAGCGTAAACCATGATGAAGACTCTGTTTTCAATTAAACGTTGACTAAATTGTAGCTCATTACTGTAAAGCATTGGTTGTTAGAAGTACATTCTCTGTTAGTTATTCATAATAGTTTATGACAGAAATGTAGTATTACACAGTATTACACAAGTGTCGACTGAAAATGGCCAATGAGTGATGGCTATATACATACACCGATCAGGCATAAGATTATGACCACCTGCCTAAAACTGTGGACACAAGTCAGTGCAGCAGTCTGTTGGCACTCGTGTCACTCTGCAGCTCACAGACCAGTTTATGTGTATCTCTTTGCTTCCATATTTATACCATCCAAAAGGGCACAAATGCTTAATGAGTGTGGAGACCCTGTTAACATATCAAAATCATTAACAGTGAAATACTGAAAATTTTGTTTTACAAAACAGATAGACAGCAGTGTGGAGAAGACCGTGAAGCAAGAGGTGGTGTCAGAGGCCATCGACAGGCAGGAGTCACTATTTAATGTGGTACGCCAAAATATTAAAAAGGCTCAAGATGCCTACAAAACACCAAAATCAGAGAAAAAGGCCTCTTTTAATGTAGGAGAAGAGGTCCTTCGAAAAAACATCAGGAGCCAACAGAGAAAGGGAGGGAAGTTGGACCCAAATTGGACCGGGCCATTTACAATTGTGGCCATACATGATAAGAGTGCTGACCTACAATCAGAAACACAATTCATTCCAAAAGTAAACATTGATCACCTCCAGCCATTTAAAGCACAGCAGCCAAGAATCCCCCATCAAATAAAATCACAGAGGGTGCAATTAGCAACAACCCCACCACCAGCATCATCCAAAGCTCCTGGAACAGTTACAGCTTCTGTACCAGCATCTAGCTCCACTTCATTCTCAACCCTTGCACCAACCTCATCACCTGCAACACCAGCAGACCTGACAACTCCATCAGTCTCTGGAACACCAACAGCTTTTGCACCACCGTCCTCCACCACACCATCATCAATCTCTGCACAACCACCAGCCCTGGAAACACCAACATCCTCTGCTTCACCAGCCCCAACTCAAGCTTCATCATCCGGGACTATAGAGAAATGTATGTTTAGACATTTATCTCGATCTTTTAAGTGTTGATTTTTAATATTTTTATTACTAGACAGAATTGCTTCCCTAATATGCAAGGCATTTATATAGTAATTCATAATTTTTGCTTTTTATGTAGATGTGAAGGATGCCTGGGATGGTCTGAACCCCCACATCCTTCTTTCTAAAATTGGGCCATATAAGATTTTTTACTGGGACATTGGTCGAACAAGGCCTGGACTGGAATTAGAGAGTGAGGTAAAAATGGTTATTTACTAAGTTAAGTATGAGTAAATAAGTTTAAAAAAAGTAGAAAGTAATGGTTAAGTAATTTAAGTGGTATATATGTTTACATAAAATAATATATTTGGCACAGTTAATGCCATCTCAATATTCTTAGGTCATCAATGCCTACCTGGCCATGCTTGAGAGGCAGCACAATGTGAAGTCACCAGAGAAGGTTCTTCATATTGATACATATGGAATAACATCCGTATGGAATGGAAAAGTTCCACGATTCAGGGTTAGTTACTTATTTTCTTGTAACATATTCCTGCAACTTTAATTTCATGTGGATGGTTGCAACTCTAAACTTATTTATGTACCTTGATTCAGTGGGACCCTTCAAAATATCAGTTGCTGTTTGGAGTTGTGAATGAACACCATCACTGGTTTCTGGTTGTAAGTGTTTTACGGAACATTCTTCATATTAGTTGGCATGTTACATATATTTTTCAAAGACATGGGTTTTAGATTAGGTACTATGTTTTGTACCTGATAAAAATCACTTGTATATCATATAAAATATCTTCTAAATTATAGTCATTTTTTTTTTGTTGGGTACAGGTGATATATCCATCACAGAACAAGACGCTCCTCCTGGATCCACTTGGAGAAACTGCTGCCAAGTTAAAAAGGTGCCAGGATGCATCAAGGTAAACTGTAATTATAGCTTTAGTTGTAATATAACACAATTGTCATTCATTGCTATAGATGAGAACATTATTACATAATGCAGAGGTCCTCTGAGATCCTTTGAAATATTCCAAATCATATAGGTTCCACATTGGACAAATTACATTTGCTGTTTTTTATAACAGTATCACAAGTTTATCATTGTGCTCTTGATTGTCTTTAATAGCTTGCTATGTTCTGAGGAAAAGTTTTTTTTGCATGTTACACTGGATGTTTTAAATAGGGCACTCATGAGGAGAAAAGGGATACATGTGTCAAGGTGGAAATGTGACACAGTGCCTCATCCCCACCAACCAGACAGCACGTCCTGTGGTGTTTTTGCCATTGTGGTTCGTAAAAGATTACTCCTTTTACTTAACTCTGTGTACACACACAGTACGTTGCATAAAATTCATTGATCATCATTAAAAGTATTTTTAATTGACTGTATTGTTTTTCAATCAGTTTGCAGAGAAAATCTTATACAATCAGCCAGTCACATTTCCTGCTTCCCCAAAGGATGTGTCAGATTTGCGGTGGCAGATTGCCACTACTCTTCTCAGAGATTCAGGTAAGTTATGCAATACATGCAATACAGTAATTGAAAATAAATATGACTGCAGTAGTTGTCATTGCTGAGATTGTGCTGCAAATGAAAACTGATGTGGTCATCATTACCTTGTTTAAAAATAATTTTGCAATATTTTGACAGATGACCTGACAAACCTGTGTCTTCACTGTGGGGAGGCCAGTGTGGATGGCAGTCCAGAGGAACAACTGACTTGGGTATTTTATGTATATTAATATACAATTAATATGAATATCTAATTATGCTTTTCATTTACAAAAAATAAAATCAAAGAATGATGAAATAAATCATATTCTAAATCAGCACCCATTAACATTAAGAAAAATCATACTATTGAAAAAGTAAGGTGTTCCAAATAAAGGTTTAGTCAAATTTACATTAGAATATCCAGTTGTGTGCTCCATCTTTCAGAAAGTAAATTTGGGGTCTTAACTTCTGTTGGGTAAACCATGTTTATTTCTTAAGTACTTGATTCTGTTCATCATTCCACTGTTTATGTATGTCATTCGTCATCTTGTTGTGTACTGTATTTGCGATCCCCTCAGAGCTGGAATGTGAACAGGATTATATGAAACTGTTTCATTTCACTTATTGGCAATTAAACTTCCATCTCAGGCCAAATGTGCACAGTAAGATTATATCCTAAAAGTGATGAATAATAAAAGAATATGTATATTTTCCCCCAATTTGAAAAAGGTGAAAAACAAATAGGAGCATGATTTTATAAAAAATCAAACACAAAACACATGTATTTCTGATTTAGGTCAAGCACTGACACTGGTTCAAAACAAGAACATGAAATGTGCCAGCACAGAAGCATTGGCTGAAACGTCATTCCTCTAGTTAATATTTTTGAAGACATGGTGACTTTTACATTTAATACATATTTTCACAAACAGATCTCATGTGATGCCTGTGGAAGGTGGTTCCACCATGACTGTGTTGGACAACCAAAGATGGAGGAACCATTCAAGTGTACAGCATGCTGAACATAACAATGGAAGTATAAAAGTGGAGTTTTTGTATGTTTTTGCGTTTATTTGTTGTAACTGTAATTAAACTGTTTAACTGTTGTTAAACAAAAAGTTCTTGAAAATAGGTACATTTTAAGTGGATTTACAATTTTATTTTTTTAAGTTTCAACAATAATATAATTATTTTATTTTAATTACTGACAGACAACTTTAAGTTCTATAATCTTATGTTTTATTGTAAGGCTTTGTTGTTATTTTATTTACTTAATTTATTTACTGTTATATTATACTGTTTCAAAACTGTGCAATATTTGATATTTCATTGTTTTAAATAAAGGCTTTTCCATTCAGTAAGTTGATATTTTACCAGATGATGAGGGACTGAAACTCAGAGAAGCTTGTGCTGGACTGAAAATGACTTAGTAGAAACACTCTTGACAGATGTGGAAACATCTTGACCCTTTAAACACAGGGGGAACGGTATCTGACAGGTGAGCTCTTAGCCATCAGAAAGCGTGTCCCCCTGGCTAATATGAAGATGCTTTATGTTAGAGGGCTGAAACTCAGAGAAGCTTGTGCTGGACTGAAAATGACTTAGTAGAAACACTCTGACAGATATGGAAACATCTTCACCCTTTAAACACAGGGGGAACGGTATCTGACAGGTGAGCTCTTAGCCAGTCAGAAAGCGTGTCCCCCTGGCTAATATGAAGATGCTTTATGTTAGAGGGACTGAAACTCAGAGAAGCTTGTGCTGGACTGAAAATGACTTAGTAGAAACACTCTGACAGATATGGAAACATCTTGACCCTTTAAACACAGGGGGAACGGTATCTGACAGGTGAGCTCTTAGCCGTCAGAAAGCGTGTCCCCCTGGCTAATATGAAGATGCTTTATGTTAGAGGGACTGAAACTCAGAGAAGCTTGTGCTGGACTGAAAATGACTTAGTAGAAACACTCTGACAGATGTGGAAACATCTTGACCCTTTAAACACAAGGGGAACGGTATCTGACAGGTGAGCTCTTAGCCGTCAGAAAGCGTGTCCCCCTGGCTAATATGAAGATGCTTTATGTTAGAGGACTGAAACTCAGAGAAGCTTGTGCTGGACTGAAAATGACTTAGTAGAAACACTCTGACAGATATGGAAACATCTTCACCCTTTAAACACAGGGGGAACGGTATCTGACAGGTGAGCTCTTAGCCGTCAGAAAGCGTGTCCCCCTGGCTAATATGAAGATGCTTTATGTTAGAGGACTGAAACTCAGAGAAGCTTGTGCTGGACTGAAAATGACTTAGTAGAAACACTCTGACAGATATGGAAACATCTTGACCCTTTAAACACAGGGGGAACGGTATCTGACAGGTGAGCTCTTAGCCATCAGAAAGCGTGTCCCCCTGGCTAATATGAAGATGCTTTATGTTAGAGGACTGAAACTCAGAGAAGCTTGTGCTGGACTGAAAATGACTTAGTAGAAACACTCTGACAGATATGGAAACATCTTCACACTTTAAACACAGGGGGAACGGTATCTGACAGGTGAGCTCTTAGCCAGTCAGAAAGCGTGTCCCCCTGGCTAATATGAAGATGCTTTATGTTAGAGGACTGAAACTCAGAGAAGCTTGTGCTGGACTAAAAATGACTTAGTAGAAACACTCTGACAGATATGGAAACATCTTGACCCTTTAAACACAGGGGGAACGGTATCTGACAGGTGAGCTCTTAGCCGTCAGAAAGCGTGTCCCCCTGGCTAATATGAAGATGCTTTATGTTAGAGGACTGAAACTCAGAGAAGCTTGTGCTGGACTAAAAATGACTTAGTAGAAACACTCTGACAGATGTGGAAACATCTTGACCCTTTAAACACAGGGGGAACGGTATCTGACAGGTGAGCTCTTAGCCGTCAGAAAGCGTGTCCCCCTGGCTACAATGAAGATACTTTATGTTAGAGGGATCCAACTTAGAGAAGCTACCAGTGGACTGAAGCCATGTCAGCAGAAACCCACCAGATATAGCTTCCCTACAACAATATGACTTAACAGAGCTCTCTCTTGGCAAAATGTATGCAGCTGCATTCCTGCTGAAAGAAAGTAGCCCAATACAGTCAGGAAAACACACTGTGCATATTTGAAATGGAATGAAAATCAAATAGGTTTAAATAATAATTTTATTTGAATAAATCTGAAGTTTCCAAACATTACACAAAGAAACACTAAGTGTGGTTCTTTGTTTATAACCAAATCAAATAGGCTTTCTTCTAACAAAACACCTAAGACAATGTTTCAAGTAATATAATTATGGACATAAGTCTTTAGTTGTGTCAACAATGATAAAACACAGCAAACACTTTACAATGACTTTAACTTTCTCCAGCCCCCAACTGACGCAGTAGATTAAAAAGACGATAACACAGTCAATTTTGCCCTCTGCTGCTATCCGTAAAACCTTGGTGCCGTGAGAGTGGCAGAGGCACGGATCTAGAAATGGAGCAAACAGAGAAGCAATGTTGCGGGGACGTGCCATGGGACGTGCCTTTCCCTGAATGCGCGACTGACTCCGCCTTTTTTCCTGCGGGCGGGGTAGAGGTAACAGATCCTGACGGGGAAACACTCCTCGATACAAGACCGGAACCTACGTGTTGAACTTTGCTTCTACTGTCTGCTCCTCAAATAAATAACTTAATTCAGATCAGAAAAATCTGACCATTTATCTCAGCCCTAACTTCTGAGTGAAACCGGTATCGTTACTTTAATAAGTGGTCAATTCTGGACGACACTGCTACAAACCTAGAGTTCGGTTCGTGAACTATAGGCCTGACCTTTAAACGGTATCTTGGCATATTTCTGCAGGTTTTCCTCCAGTTTCTTGTAGTCCACGTCCTCCGTGGCGGTGAACGGAGTGGCGATGGGCGGATAAATTCCGCTCAGGTCCATCCGGACAGCTGCCGTGTGGTTCCGGGTCCAAACCCAGGATCTGACCCGAGCGGCTGTGCAGAGAGAAGTACGGACCCACTGCATGGTGAGACGGTGTGTGTGCTGCAGGTCTCTGCAGCTGCTGCAAACACACTCCAGTTAATCACTAACCAGCTGCTTCAGAGATTACACTCGGTCATTGAGACCGTCCGGACTGGACCACACGGACCGGGACTTCAGCTGGGCCCGTTAGACCTGGCTTACCTATAACTGTATCGTGAACTCTCAAAAGGAAGAAACTTTTATTCCTGCTTGTTGTTTGAAACCACCATCAGCGCGCGCCTTGTCACTCGCCACGCAGCACGAACAGGAAGCCCCGCCCACTAAACGACCAGGGTTCATCCAGTCCAAACAGGTCTGATGCAGGTTTACTGGTGTCAGCTTCAGTTAGAAAATTTAAATTTCAGGCTTCAAATCATTAAACTTATTGATTTAAACATTTAATGTTCATCTTATTCACAACCAGGTTTATTATTCCAGAAGGGACAAACTACCAGAGACAATAAATGACCAGAAGATACAAATTGCCAGACAGCAAACTACCAGAATAAACTCATTTCCAGAGACACCAAACTGAGTCAGAACTAACTACCTAAAGAGATAATTTCCAGAGACAAAAAATTCCAGAGGACAGATAACAAATTTCCAGAAAAAATGTCATTCTGATTGATTTACAGATTAAAAACAGATGTTTTAATAATAACGTATTAATGATTATATATTAGTGTGTGGGTAAAGCAAATAAACCCACTTAGACCTATGTCTGGTAGCTTTAACTCTACTGCCACCATGTGGAGAAACGTTTAACTGCATTTAGCTTCTGAAGAAGGTTCAGTTAATCTACAGAATACACAAATAAATCAGTGGTTGTCATATTTGGGTGTTGTGCTGAATGTAATTTCACTGAAACCGGATTGAACCTAAACTCTACAAGCTCATAAAAAAGTCTGAGAATCTCTGGTTTCTAATAGAGTGCTGAAAACTGTCACTATTGTAGTCTGTGGGGAAACGTGCAGCTACCAGAACTGGTCAAATTCTCTAAATTTTAAAGAAATGAAGCTTCCTTTAGCAACTTCTCCAGGATGAAAAAGGGAAGACCAGGTATGGTTGTAACATGGGGAGAGTTGAAACAGCATCATTTCCACCACTTAGGAGGAGTCATATGATCATTTTAGTCTTTACCCACGTCCTTCTCAACCTGACATGGATGCCAGGGTTGGAATCAGGCCTCTGCAGATTTCATTGAGGAAAAAACATTATTTTGAGTTACTAAAGTAGTTTGTTTTTTTTTTTTTTACCAACACTAAACTTTGTTTAATTCTTATACAATTTCAGATTAAATCATATGAGCTACAGTTAATTAAATCATTGTCGTTTAGACAAAATTGCATTGAAATGCATTTTTCTGTTTCTAATTTCTAATTTGTCTGTTACAACTCTCCCCATTAGGTGTTACAACCCACCCCAGTAGTGGATATAGTATAGAAAGGAAATAGAGAACAAAGAAGGTATCTCAGAAACATTTTGAGTCTATGACTGGGAAACGAACATGACCATATTTATCATTTTGAAGCTCTTACTGAATTCATTATAAATGTTTGTGTCATATGAATTATTAAATCTATCAGAATGAAGCTACCAAAAGTATGAAGTTGCATACAATTCATCACAGTGTACTTTATAAGGTGTATGTAACATATGCTGCGGAGGCATGACCACCTGCACACCTGATCCTCATCACCTTGAACCCCAACAGCTGCTCCTGAAGGACGGGGCTCCTCCTACACAGAGCCAGATGCCTATGGTAACGCACTCAGGCCAGTTTTTCTTGTTCTCTTGTCTGTTTGGCCTTGTAACCAGTCTGTCCTCTCTCCCACACTCTCCAGTCTCTACTTGTTCTTGAAAAGCACCTGGATTGCCTGGACCTCTTCATCTACCCGACTGGCCTGGATTTTTTATTGCCTAGAAATCATAATAAATCATATTCTGTTTATTTAGTCTCAGAAGGCCCAATGTGCGCTTTTTTTTCTCCAAGTTGTTTATATTTATGTTCTTCTCACTTAAACATAAAGATAGTGCATTTTGTACAATTAAACATGGTGAAAATGTTATTTATTTTTCATGAATCTCTCACTGTCCAAAGACACGCATGTTAGGTAACTGTGGTTACTCTAAATTCTCCCTAGGAGTCAGTGTGAGTGTTGTTGTTTTTCTTTCTGCATTGGCCCTGCAATGGACTGGCAACCTGTCCAGGTGTACCTGCCTTTCGCCTGGTAACTGTTGGGATAGACTCCAACTTCCCTGCGACCCTTAATTGGACGAAGCGGTGAGAAAATGAATAAATGTATGTATTTCAACATGTAAACATTCATCTACAAATACTGTATATAATCTAAATTCTCTATATACGATACTGTTAGGAAGTAAACTATTAAAAATGATAGATTTTCATAAGGCTCTTTATTTATTTTTAGATGTTACTTGAAACCAGTCCTGTCAGCTGTTGTTACACCAGTTTTCTTTAGGGAATTTTGTTTTAGGACCAAATGAAAGAAATATGATGCAGAGATCTTGTAAAACATGGTTATATCATATTATTTCAAGTTGTGTTATGATGTGATTCACAAAGTCTTGAAATTAAAGTTTTGGTTAATGTTAAGTATACGGTTATTTATCATGGTTAGGAATGGGTGTCAACACTTCGCTCATGTAATAACATGTAATAACTGGACTGTCTTTTTTGGAGAGCCATATGTGATCGTCTTTATCGCTTTCAATTTTGGTATATACAACATTTTCTATGCACGTCCCAAGGACCAAAATCAATTGCATGTATTCAAGTGCCTGAGATAATGTCAATATAAGGACAATAGACAAAGAAAGTAAATTCAACTTAAGTAGTAGAAAGACTTAAAAACCTCCCACTTTAAGTAAGTAATGAGGATGTTGAAAAGTTTGATTTGGTTTTACTTAAAATACTGTAAGTAGTGGGCGATTGGCTGTCCCCACTGTCAATCACACTGTTGAAAGAGCAAGTGCTTCCTGCTAGTGCTAGCTAGTACCAGATTGGTGCTAATGGTATATGTCTTCAGTCTGAACTTCAGGAGCAAAGAAAAGAAAGGAAGACATCTGGGGTTATTTTAGTTCAAATTCACACTGGTACAGTTTGGTCTGTTTTAAACGAACCCAGGTCCACTTCCACAGACAGTACGGTTCATTTGGAGCAGTGTGAATGCTCATTCGCACCCTGTTGCAGACCATGTTTGAAAATCAGGGATCTTTGTTTACTTGCAAGTGAACCTTGGTGTGGTCTACATGCAGTGTGAAAGCAAGCGGGGTGTTCAGTGAAGCAAAGAGGAAGAGACGTAAATCAACATGGTGAATACCTGGCTGCTTCTTGTGGAAGAAATTTTACTTATTATGCTCTATATATAATATTATAATCACACCTATAATTACTTCCTTTACTATATTCATTTATAAATAATATTTACACTGATTGTTACTATATTACACTTTTTACATTGTACATTTTTACTCATCATGCTTTAATTCACTTTTAAGGTTAATTGTCATCATATACATGCTCTGTTAAAAGTTCACTACGAGGGTAAGATGACCGTTATCTGGTCCTTCCTCAGACCCTTAGTCAGACTGGTTCTGGTGGAGATACAACTACGTGAAGTTGTTTTGACTCCAGCTCTTGGCGTTGTGTGTCCACCCAAGGTCTTCAGGAAGGAGGATTCTTTCTACTGAAATGTATATGTATTGTTTTTCCTCTTACCTCCCCAGAGTCTCTCTCAACTTCACACGAGTCAGGACGACCACTCTCATTACTTGCAAGTAATTCTGTATTCAATAATTCTCATGTAATAAACTTTGTTATACTTTTACTCATTCCAGACTCTTGGTAATTTTTTTCTACAACATTCTCCTGCTGCTCATACTGGACCCATTCTGGTGAAAACTGGACCAGCTTTGATTCTTTACTTGCATGAACACGTCTAATTTCTTCTTCTTCCTTTTGGGTCAGTGGTTGTGAACATGTAAGTGCATGACTTTGTCCAGGTAGTTTGGTCCGACTGAAGTCCAGAGTGAAAGCAAAGCAAAGGAAGATGTGAGGTTTTTGGGAAATCCTGTCGAACCGAGTCCCCTGTACTATCTTGGTGGATGTGCATCCTTAGAATGAGTCAACATAAAAGTTTAAGGCACAATGAAATTATTTTCTCAGCTGCTACTTTGTCTATAATAGGTGATGTTACCTGCCACTAAGTGAAAAACCTGTTTCCATATCATGAATTTATTGTTATTTTGTCAGGTAACAGAATCAAAGCTGCAGTTCAGAGAGAAGAAGATGATGAGGAAGGAGAGTTTTAGTTCACAGAGTTGTGACAAGATTAAGTTAAATTTAATCACAATATATCACATTGAAATATTTACCTGACCTTCTCATAATATTGTACAAACTAAAGAAAATGCATTTTTGTTTGGTACAGATGCCTGAAAGAAATGGATCATAATAATTTGAACATGTTATTAAATTAAAATGAGAAAAATATTGATGTGAAAATGAACTGCAAAGAGTCCAAATGATCCCATATTGATTTTCATTTTCACATTATTACAGCTCTAAGGAAGCTGGTGTAACAATGGCTTCTAACTGTGTTTGTAATTCTGTTAATGTAATAATTTTCCTCAAGATTTCATTTAGTTGATGAATTTAAGTTGTGGATTATTGTACTGTGTGATTAAAGAACATTTCTGTGATGGTGATGATTGCACCGTAATATTATTGTAAACAAATATACCAACAAATGTCTTCAACTCATAAAATTACAGAAATCAATAAGTAAAATAATTCTGAATTCAGTTTAACCAAAAAACTTAACAAGAAAAACGCTTATTAAAAATCCCTAAATAAAATATTTTGCATTATAAACTTCTGCTTGTTCAGATGTCCCACTCAGTTACATCCACCCATTTATTTTCTATATCACTTAATCCAATCCAGGGTCGCGTGAAAGCTGGAGAATCAGGCCAGAGTACCTGGACAGGTCGCCAGTCCATCACGGGACACACTCAATTACATGATATTGCAAATGGACGTCTATCATAAGTGCAACGAAAAACAAAAGAAACTATCCCAAGGGTCTATGTGGGTCGTCTTTTTGTCCCTCTGTCAGAATTAAACCTCAAATACAAGTTAAATACTTGTTTGATTTTGATTGTCTGTTCTTGGTGTGGCACGTGGGAAGGGAGCAGCCTGATTTTAGGGATGACGCCCACCCCTCCACAGTCCTTCTTTGGGGATCAAATTTTGGTACTTATAATATTTGGAGTTGCAGCAATCATTAACTCTGTTCCATTTTTACTGTTACAGGCCTGTGCTGGCATCTACATCTAAGGACACAGATCGCTGGAATATGATTATGAAAGAGAGTAGAACAGATTATAAACTCAGATGAAAAACAAAAGCTCCGAGTCATTAATAGAGTTACGTCATGGCGCTGAGCGTGCGTCTCCACACAGCATCGTCATAATCTCCAGCTTTGAAACGGATTGCCAGTGGTCCCTGCTTCTCCCACATGGGCCGCAACCAGGCAGCACCACGTGACTCTGGATCTTTTGCCAGAGCGAGCTGCTCATACCGCATCATGGCTGCGGAGGATGCGGCCGCGCGGTACCGAGCCGGAGCTCTGCTCTCCCGCGGGGCTCCGCTCTCTACGTCCCGCCTGCTTCTCACCTCCGCCTGCATATGTGCGCTGCTTCCCTCCCCGACACTTTGTTTGCTCGGCTTCCGCCCGGAGGAGACCGGAGCGGAGCTGTCCGTGGAGGACGGGGTGCTGAAAGCCACCGAGGGAACCCGCTTCATGCTGCGGGTTTACTACTCCACCTCCCCACAGAGGCTTAACCGCACCGCGGGGACTCGTGCCAACAACGCCGCGCCCTGGATCGCATTCATCGAGGAGCCAAGTCCAGGGAGAGAGGGACAAGTTCACCCCAAGAGAAATATGTGCATGGACAAGAACGCCAGGACGTCCGACATCGAGGTTTTAGGTTCTTTTAAGTCTGCCTCGAGTCAGAACTCGGTTCTGGTAGAGCTGCTGGCCAAAGACCTGCGCAGGGGCGAAAAGATCAAATTCTACTCGATGTGCGCCTTCGACGGATCCAAATGGGAACATTACAGAACCCGGGATTTCTGGGTGGCCGTGACAGAGCGCTCTGCCGTCCCGGAGCTGTGGCTGCAGGTGCTGGTCTCCGTCCTCCTTCTCGGCCTGTCAGCTCTGTTCAGCGGACTGAATCTGAGCTTGTTGGCTCTTGACCCGGTGGAGCTGCAAGTCCTCCAGAACAGTGGCACTGACACGGAGCAGAACTACGCGCGGAAAATCGAGTCTGTGCGTCGTCACGGTAACTACGTCCTGTGCACATTACTGCTGGGGAACGCCATCATCAACGCCTCGCTGGCCGTGTGGATGTGCCAGATTCTGGGCATGACCTGGCTCTCCACGGTCATATGCGCCTTCGGCATCTTCTTCATCGGGGAGATCCTCCCGCACTCCGTGGCGTCGCGCCACGGTCTGGCTATCGCTTCCAAAACCATCTGGGTGACGCGGCTGCTGATGGTGCTCTCCTTCCCCATCTCGTACCCCATCAGCAAGCTGCTGGATCTCATCCTCAACCAGGAGATCTCCAACTTCTACACCAGAGAGAAACTCCTGGAAATGCTGCGCGTCACCGACCCGTACCACGACCTGGTGAAGGAGGAGCTCAACATCATCCAAGGTGCGCTCGAGCTACGCACCAAAACCGTGGAGGATGTCCTGACGCCGCTGACCGATTGCTTCATGCTGGCCTCGGACGTAGTTCTGGACTTTAACACTATGTCTGAGATCATGCAGAGCGGGTACACCAGGATACCGGTGTTTGAGAACGAGAGGTCCAATATTGTGGACATCTTGTTCGTCAAGGACCTGGCCTTTGTGGACCCGGACGACTGCACCCCTCTGAAGACCATAACCCAGTTCTACAAACACCCGCTGCACTGCGTCTTCAACGACACGAAACTGGATGCGATGCTGGAGGAGTTTAAGAAAGGTGAGGAGCAGGAAGTGGTTACATCCATGTGTTCAGCTGAGGCATTGATATGAAGATTCAGACGAGTTGTCATCCACGCAGATCCTGCTGCAGGTCACACACACACACACACACACACACAAACACACACACACACACACACACACACACAAACGCACACTCATGACGTAGAGACATGGTTCAACTTAGATGAGAGAGAACTTTATTTCCGACTTTTTCTGAGACTTTACACCCATCTGAGATCAGACTCTAACATCAGGATGCCTCATGGCCCTTATAGGTTAAATTTATAAATTAGATCCCGGGATGCTGATAAATAAAAATAGTTTATACCTCTGCTTGTACATGAGTTTTAATATTTAATAAAAGATGTTAACTGTAAAAGTTAAATACTGCTAAAACCTGCAAAAATACAAAAAAATATATATATTATAGAAATGATAGAAGATTGCTTTTATCAACAGTCCTGTCAGTTTAACAGACTATTATATAAATTCACAGTAAAATAGCAGAATATAAACCATATTAAACTTAAATTTAGCAGTTATTTTCTTTTAAAATGATATTTTAGTGAAATTATAATAAATATGAAAATGTAATAAAAGAGTCAGTAAGTAAATACAAAAACATTCTGTGGTTCATGGTTCTGGTTTTCATGCCTGTCTGTGAAGCTCAAACAGAAGGTGGGCAGGCTGTTTGGAGCTGAACATGTCTTCCCAGGCAGGCCGGCTTGTGCTGCTTATTTTCTCTGCTGCTTTCTTCGTGCCCTGCAGAGCTGCTGCCAGAACATTTTCTGCAGGCTGATTTTCTGGAAGCTGTCAGGAAGAAGAATCACACTCTCTCTGACACTGTTGTGTAAGATCCTCTGGGATGTGCAGGTCTACGCCTGAGAACTTCAAGGCTGACATTCTCTCCACACTTTCATTTCTATTTCTGTGAATTGTTACTGCATAAAAAAATCCCTGCAGTCTGTACAGCTGCTGCCTGTTTCCAGCCCAGTCTGCAGTACCCCTGCATCAGAGCATGCCATCAGCTGGGTTTAAAATGGGTGGGGTTCAGACGGTCCAATCACAGGCCGTGCTGCTGGTCTTGCCTTCCTGCACAGTCAGCAGTTTGTGTGTTGGTAGTGAGGACAGGAAGTAAACAGCACAGGACACCTTGACTCAGGCAGCTCATTCATCTTTATTTTGGATTATTTTGTAACATGAAGAAAATCCATGATCATGGTCAAGCTTTAGATTTATTTGAGGTTTTGTTTTATTGCAGCCTATTTATCTTTTATACGTCAAAAAATGGAAGAATTTTCTGGACTTGTGAGACATGCATCTTTAACTGAAGCCTTTTTTCTTACACGCTGAATATCGTGTAAGATGTTCATCATGTGTTTTTTGTCTGTTTAAATGGGCTCTCTTTATGTGCATATGGCCACAAGTGGCTTGCAACAAGACTGATGTTATCAGAGATGGAGAGTGAACACAAATTGTTGTGTTCCTGCACCACAGAGGGGTCATCTACACAGGCATTAAGATAATTAGGATTATCAAGGTGTTAGCCTCCATCCCTCTGCACATGCTGCTCTGTTTCTCCTCCACTCTTGGTTTCAGGCACTGCAGCAGAAAAATGCTGCTCATCTCTTTCAGCCTGTCAGACTTCTGGAGCAGCTTGTGCTGACACAGCTGTTCAGACTGAATATCTCAAACTATTCTGAGCAGGGTTGTGGAACCCTTCCTGAGTTGCAGAGGGGATAATTAAAGGAGTTTGATTCTCCAGTCTACAAATGTTTAGTGGTTGTTGTGGGAGTATGGGTCCCTGCATGCCCAGACCAGCAGCTGTGTCCAGATTCTCAGCACAAAGCTGAACTTGTTCACAGAGTGTGTTGGACTCCGCCAGGGCTGGCACTCACACCTATCCTGTTTGTGGTGTTCGTGAACAGGATATGGAGTCGTAGTCAGGGGAATTCCTGCTTTTTGAAGATGATGAGGTCTTTCAGCCACACTGCTACAGCTCACAGATGAGTGTGAATTGGTCGGATTGAAAGTCTGTTCTAACATGGAAACAAGTACAGTGATGGAGCGAGAAATGGAATGATGATTGAGACCAGTAATGAGGCCACTGTTCCGATTGTCCATCTATGTTCCAACCCTCACCTATAGTCACCAGATTTGGGTATTAAGCAAAAGAACGAGTTACGGATGCAAGTGACTGAAATGAGCTCACAGATATGATGGGGCCTTGGAGTCGCTGCTCCACCGTGTCAAAAGAGGATGCCTCCTGGCCGCCTTCTCTGACAGGTGCTCTGGGCACGTTGGAGACCCCAGTGCAGATCCAAGGTCTCACTGGAGGCATGATATATCCTTTCTGGCCTTGGAATGCCTCAGGATTCAACAAGAGGACCTGGAGAGAGGGGTGTCCTCCATGGCCTAAATTCTGATGAGTGGAAGAATATGGAGGGATGAAAACAAACCCACTGCATGCGTTTGTTTTCTTGACCTCCGTGAAGTTAACCATATAAGCAGGTGCCCTATGTATCTACTGGCTGTTGAATGTATCATTATATAAGAAAAAAATGGAAGAAATCCAACAAATAATAGAAACTCCGTTGTAACTACATTTACAGACTCTGCAGAGTTGTAGCAGAGAGCCTGCAGGAGCCTCTGGGGGAATGTTTGGCCTGAATGCTAATCAGTGAGTCTGGCACAGAAAAAAACAGTCCAGAAACACCTTCCTCACTTGGAACGACCGCAGCAGCAGCAGTGTGCTGGTAGAGGGAACCACTGCAGAACCAGGCAGAGGGATCTTTAAATAGCTGAATGTGAACGTTGCACATAAATCCTGGATGAGTTTGTTTTGAGTTCTGTGGAAGGAGTTTTTCTTTTATAAACCAGCAGTAGGTTCAAAATGAAGAAGCATTAATTAGTCCAGCTGGAAAATAATCAGTGACACATCTCACTTTATCATCTCAGCATTTATCAGTCAGAAGGCTGATAGAATAACCTCAGTGTAAAAGACGATGAATCCTAGTTTAATTATGTGCCTGCTAACTTTCCAATGTATTATAGTTCATTTCCCCTCTCTTCATCGTGGTTCTTGTTGCCTCCCAGGACAAAGTATAAAATATTCATAATGCTGCTCTTTCATCATCCCTCCCTGCCATCTGTTCTCTGCATTCATTTGACTTCAGTTAAAAAAAGCATGTTTCAGCTGTTATTCTGTGCAACAGAAGTTTCAGAATTGTTTAGTCTTTCCTTCTAAATCCCTACTGATGAAGGAGCATCATCAGCTTTGTTTACTCCCTCTCAGACATGTTTTAAGCCTTCATCTTTAACAGACGTCTTCATCAGGTTGACTTTATTTGTTACTGTTGGACTTTTGGTCTAATCCTGGTCTTATATTTAAAGTCCTCATTTTCAGCAAAAGAAGACTCATTTTTAAACTGTTGGTGCTAATGTTCTCTATCGAAGTGACGTCCAAAGAACTACTGTGAAAAGGTTAAAAATGTCTTTACTCATTATTTGAAGGCAGTAGTCATGATTCATGGTTCTTGTTTCATGTGTTTGGTCCTTCTTATGTTCATGGTTTATCTTCTTGGTTTCTTGTATTTAGGGTTATGTTTAGCTCTGTTTTCTGATTTCTGCTCATTAGTTCATCTGGTTAATTAGCTCATTCACTTTACCTGTGCCTTGTTAGTTCCTTCTACGTATTTAAGTCCATTGAATTCAATTGCTGCATGCCAGTTCATTGCTTTCTGTTTGTTTGCAGTTAGATGTAGTTCCTGTTAATCGTTTAGTCCCCTGCCATGTCTGAGTTTTTGCCTCTGGAGTCGTTTGTTTTGTGATTTTTACCTTATTAAAACTTTTTCCCTGCCTGTCTCCTGCCTCTTCTGCCTGCACTTGGGTCCTCACGTCCACAGCTGTTGACAGCAGTTGAATCATCTGTGCATTAAACATTGCCTTAAAATATATATGTCATTGCATGTGTTCTCCTTCCTGAATGTTCAACACACTGGGTTGCATTATGCATTAAATATGCTGATAGATAGGAACAATCTCAGTGAGGAAGCTGAGGCTGAGCCAGGCTGCTGAAATGAAGCAACACTTGAGGATTTACTCTGTTTTTTGTCAGTAGTGCTACCATTTTTCTGCAGACCTCCCCATACTGATTTATAACTTCTATTTAACATGCTGTCATCCTGACCAAAAAATGTCACCGTGGTTTCATTTTACACTTTAGTCAAATCTTCTCCAGATGTAGTTTTTCATCTGGTGGTTTGTGGATCCCTAAATGTTCCATTTATCTTTTGAAACAGCCTAAGATTTTAGCTTAAGAAGCCAACACTCATCACCCTGGAAGTAAACACAGAAGCTCTGCAGACTCTGGATATGAAGCTGATGGATTTTGTTTTTCATCCAGAGCGTCTTCTGTGTTAAATCTTCCTTGCTGTTGATTCATGGGCTGAATATTACAGCCAACACACAATCCACTCCCACTTGGTATGACTCACATATGAGAGTAGCCTAAATATAAAATCAGACCATCATCATTCTACAAGAAAAATGTTTTTTAGGTTTCATATTTTCTCAGCTGCAGGTTCCCAGTTGATAAATCAAAGCTAACAGAGGAAGAAAGATCCAAAAATCCAACAGAATTAACAAACTGTTGCGCCTTAAAAGATGTTGACAAATCTGAGATGCCAGAATTTTTTTTTAACCCTATCAGGCATCGTGTCCACGGAAGTGAACACCTATTTGATAGTTGTTTTCTAGTATATTCCTGGGGGGATAGTATATTTATTAGTGCAGAGTTCAGAGTTCATTTCCTAGTTCAAAGGTCAGTCTCATAAAACAAACAATTGTGGAGGATATAAATATAACACACATTCTCGGGAAAAAAAGATATAAAAAGAGGCAGCA
Organism: Melanotaenia boesemani; assembly: GCF_017639745.1. NCBI lineage: Eukaryota > Metazoa > Chordata > Actinopteri > Atheriniformes > Melanotaeniidae > Melanotaenia > Melanotaenia boesemani. The sequence continues at coordinate 2,715,175 of NC_055685.1, forward strand.
CATGACTGTTCTTAAGGAGGTCTATGTTCCCAAGTCCAGGTGAGGTAACATCATGGCTGTCATAGGGTGGGGTGGTGCATGTCCTGGTGTCTGGGTGCCACCCTGGGACCCAGGGTATGGCCTGGGGGGTAGGGGTGGTGTAGGGGAGGAAGGGGGGAGTGATTAATGGTTTCCATGTTCTATCACTTCTAGGCACTTGGGGCCCTGGGTCCTTTGCTCTGGCTGCCTTGGATGGCCGATGCCTGATGGGGTCAGCGGCTGCCAATCTTGCTGCTGATCGCCTAGGTCTCTGGGCCTCCCTAGGCTGCCTCTAGCATCCATAGAGGCGCGGTTGCATTTCCATGATCACACATCTCTGATCCTCAGATCTGTGCATGCTGACACAGTCACTGAGTTGTCCAGTGGGTTTAAACACTAAGAGATGCTTTTGTTTAGATTTGTGTGTGTGTGTGTGTGTGTGTGTGTGTGTGTGTGTGTGTGTGTGTGTGTGTGTGTGTGTGTGTGTGTGTGTGTGTGTGTGTGTGTTTCTGGTACTTTGGTTGTTGTTGTGATGCATGTTTTTTTTTTTTTTTTTTATTTTTTTTATTTATTTATTTTAGAAACTCCTGATGATTGTCAGCTTGGTTTACCTGTAAATGCTGTAGGACATTCTTTGTTGTGTTTCTGTACAGGTGCAGCAGTTGGTTGTCTGGTGTTAGGTTGGATTGAAGGATCGTTGCCTCTGTCTACTGCATCTTTGTCTCTTCTTTCTTTTTCTTTTTTTTTTTTAACGCTCCTTCTTACTTTTCTTAACTATTTTCTCCTTTTTTTTCTGTCCCTTCTGGTCAGGCCCAGCAAGATTACATAAATTCCTTTATTCAAAATAAATGAATAAGATTACAAAAACAAAAAAACAAATCAGATTATCAAGAGGAGGCTTTTAACCTTGAAGTTCCTTTTGGCAAAGCAACTTTGGCACAACACAGCAGCCAGCAGCGAGACCATCATTCTGCTGCTGCCATACTGGACAGGACAAGTTAAAAGAAAATGGTTTAAAAAATGGAGCATTTAAAATGGAGAGTTTTTTTTAAACTAGATGTCAGTTTTTAAAAGAAAAATTACTCTGATTAAAGTAAAGTGATTTATTTTCCTCCGTCGTGCTGCTCATTCACTTTATGTTTATCGTCTCCAGGAAAGTCCCACCTCGCCATCGTGCAACGTGTAAACAACGAGGGTGAGGGCGATCCCTTCTACGAGGTGATGGGCATCATCACCCTGGAAGATGTCATTGAGGAGATCATCAAGTCGGAGATCCTGGATGAGACAGATCTCTACAGTGTGTTAGAAAACACACACACAAACACACACACACACACACACACCTATTGGTTACTGCTGAATGGTTTTACACTCGTTGTGTGTTGGTGTGTTTCTCAGCTGATAATCGCACAAAGCGACGAGTTTCTCACCACGAGCGGAAGCAGCAAGACTTCTCCATCTTCAAACTGTCAGAAAATGAGATGAAAGTCAAAATTTCTCCTCAGCTGCTCCTGGCAACGCATCGCTTCCTCTCTACAGGTACCGGCCAATCAGCTCATCGCTGTTTCAAACGTTCTTCTTCTAACCACTGGAAAAAAATTCCTGAGAGCAGAGGTTTTGCACTGCCTTTTCACGTGATGGTAGACATGTCCAAACCTCTTCTGTCTCCTGAAATCAGAGGTAGAGCCTTTCAAACCTGCTCACATCTCAGAGAAGATTCTGCTGAGGTTGATCAAACATCCCAGCGTAGTTCAGGAACTTAAGTTTGATGAGAAGAACAAGCGAGCATCACAGCACTTTCTGTTCCAACGCAACAAACCTGTGGACCACTTCATCTTAGTACTGCAGGTACCAGCAGCATCTCCACCCTTCACCAGGGCAACAAGCAGCCATGGCTGTGGCATGTAAATCATTCGGTCTCAGGTGGATGTTGGTTTACTAACGATATGTTTCTCTGGTGTGTTCATCAGGGTCGAGTTGAGGTGGAGTTTGGAAAGGAGGCCCTGAAGTTTGAGAATGGAGCATTTTCCTACTTTGGAGTACCTGCCATCATGCCAAGTGGTACGAAAACACATCCATACAGCTTTAAGTCAGGTCAGTCTTTCAGGAAGAAGACTGACACAGAAACAGGCCTTATAAGGAACTACAAAACCTTAATCACATAGATCCTGCCATGTAATTCTCATCCAATGAGCATGATGAGAGAAGACACAATGGTTGCCAGAATGCATGTATTATGAGCTGGGTCCCAATTCAGGGTCTGCACACTTCGAAGTGCGCAGACTACGTAGGCTATAGAGTGTCCTACGTAGTCTGCACACTTGGAAGTCTGCCTAATGTTTGTAAAATGGGACAACCTACCTATCCAACCACAAATTCCCATAGCAGCAATGGAGGACGCTGAATCACCTAAACTCTGAAATTTCTGTTTACATATCATGGGACACTTTAGTGAACATTAACACCGACTGAGTAATATTAAAAAAAACTGAGGCTCTGTTGTTTTGCAGCTGGTAGAGACTTCATGAATCTCCTAAACATCAACCAATATTAAATATTACAGAATTTTAATGCCACCTTTAAACAAAAATGTTTTTAATGTACTTGGTTTTGTCACATTTAAAAAAAAAAAAAAAAAGGTAATCTTCTGAGCTTTGTTCATGGGCTCATTCACCACCATCTTGTGCGCAATGAATTCTAGGAGAAAATGATGCGAAGGATGCATCACCAGCAGCCTTCATTACAAGCCAATTAAAGTGCAGATTTGTAGGGTGGATTTGGACACTCCTTTCAGTTGGGACAGTGTTTTCCGCACCACAATGACATAGCCAACAAATCTGCACTTCAAAGTGTACAGACCCTGAATTGGGACACAGTTATGCGGACAGCCATGTTGGAATCTGTCAGTTAGAATAAATGTTTGCTATGGTGATGAAGCTGGTCCTTATGAGTGTGGGAGAGGAGCGAAACAGAAATATTGTCTGACAATAAATACAGAGAAAACTCAGAAATTATGGTTACTACTTAAAATAATAAGTATCAACAGCATTTCATAATTTTATGAAACCTAAACAGTGATCAAGTCAAAACTGTAAAAAATATCAAAATGGCCTTTGAAAAACTAAAATTTTCATCTTTTGTGACCTGTTTAAAGCTGAGTTAATTTCTACATAAAAGTCTGCTTGAGTTAAAGGGCTTTAAATTTCACTTAGTTTTTCACTCATTTCAATAGAATCCCATTCATTGCCATTAAAAGAAAATTCCTATGTTTTGGTGTTTATGTAACAAATTGTACGATAAATTGCTCCCAAAAGCCATAGCACCCTATTCCTAATTAAGCTACACACTTTGATGTAGGCTATGTTTTGCTTGGGCGTCAAAACTGTGTAACTGGTTAAGCACAATAAAAGATCTTTTGTTATTTATCGTCACTGTAAGCAGCAATGGCAACAGTCCTGCAATGAATGGCGGCAGAGGTGAGGAACTGTTACACAGGACTCCTCGGAGACAAGGGCAGGTTAAACATTCTTTATTTATAAGACAGGATATAAGGAAGAGGTCTTACGGAGACTGGACTGAAGGCATCGATAGGAGGGACAGGAACCATGGAATGGAGTAGGGGTGAGTCCATGAAGTGTGTAGGTTAAGGTCCGACAGGGAATGACTATGGTGCTGGTGTATATAAAGGACTGGGGAACAAAGGAAGACAGGTGTGGCAGGTTGACTAGATCACTGATGAGCGGATGAGGAACAGGTGTGGAGGATGAGGGAGGTGAGGAGTGCTGGAGGAGTGGCAGGACAGACTCCCCCCACCTCCAGAAGGCCGGATTCTAGACGGCCCGGGAGGACGATAGGAGGGCTGCGATGACAGGAGCTGGAGTCCTGGCGGACAACCACAAGGGGGAGACAAAACACCCAAAACGTCGGTGGGCGTCCAGGAGGACGGGAAAACCTGGACCGGATCCTTGGAGGACGCCCGGAGGATGAGCAGGCCAGGGCTGGGACCTGGGAGGCCGGCCTGAGCGGGACCGGGTCTCTGGAGGACGGCCCGGAGGGCGAGCGGACCAGGGCCAGGACCGGATCTTGGGAGGACGAGCAGACCAGGGCCGGGTCATGGACGGAGGACGACCCGGTGGACGAGCAGACCAGGGCCGGGTCATGGACGGGGGACGACCCGGTGGATGAGCAGACCAGGGCCGGGTCATGGAAGGGGGACGACCCGGTGGACGAGCAGACCAGGGCCGGGTCATGGAAGGAGGAAGACCCGGAGGACGTGTAGGCCTGGGGTTAACCCCTGGCGGACGGGCATGCTCGGACAGGAGCTCTGGAGAACAGGCTAGGTGGATCTCTGGTGGCGGCTGAGCAGGCTTGAGCTCAGGCGGACGGCCAGAGGGCTGCGCAGGCTGGAGCTCAGGCGGACGGCCTGAGGCATGCACTGGCTGGAGCTCAGGCGGACGGCCTGAGGCATGCACTGGCTGGAGCTCAGGTGGACGGCCTGAGGCATGCACTGGCTGGAGCTCAGGCGGACGGCCTGAGGGATGCACGGGCTGGAGCTGGATGTCTGGCAGGCGCCCTGACTGGAGCTCTGAGAGGTGTGCCGACTGAAGCTGGAATGCAGGGAGGCACTCTGACTGAAGCTGGAGCACAGAGAGGGGCGCAGACAGTAGTTCTGGAAGACAGAGACATGTTAATAATAATTCTGGCGGGCGACCGGGAGGTCGCACAGACAGGAGCTGAGTCTCTGGTGGGCGACCGGGAGGTCGCACAGACAGGAGCTGAGTCTCTGGCGGGCGACCGGGAGGTCGCACAGACAGGAGCGGGAACCAGGAAGGACCCAGATGCTGGAGAGGAGCGTCCTACTTGGAGACCGCCTTGGAGACTGGAGCGTCCAAACCGTTGACCTCCTCGGAGACAGGGACTGACAGGCTGGACAGAACCAGGGGCTGGAGAGGAATGTCTCGCTCTGAGACCCCCTCGGAGACTGGACCAACTGGCGGGAGAGGAGCGTCGAAACCGTCGACCTCCTCGGAGACAGGGACTAACAGGCTGGACAGAACCAGGGGCTGGAGAGGAGCGTCTCGCTCTGAGACCCCCTCGGAGACTGTACCCACTGGCGGGAGAGGAGCGTCGAAACCATCTACCTCCTCGGAGACTTGAGCTGACCTCGGACTGGTGAGCGCCGGACAGGACCGTTGCACTGGTGTCGGAGGTAATAGTGGAGCCGCCCGTGGCGCAGACGTCGGAGACCGAGCAGGAACAATCCGTGGCATTGGTGTATGACGTGGGAGATCAGATGAAGACTGGGGAGCAGGCACGGGAGGCTGCAGGACAGGAACAGAACGGGGCTGTGGCGTCGGACACTGTAGAGCCGGACCGGACTGGGAAGCAGACGTAGAAGGCTGCAGGACTGGTGCAGATCGTGGCTGTGGTGTCGGACGCTGTAGAGCAGGGACTGACCGGGGATCAGGCGTCGGAGGCTGCGGAGCAGGACAGGACTGGGAAGCAGACATGGGAGTCTGTAGGACCGGGGCTGATCGTGGCTGTGGCGTCGGACGCTGTGGAGCCGGAGCAGACGTCAGCTCAGGGGACGTGAGCCTGGGAGCTGGAGGCGACACTGGGGACGTGAGCTTGGAAGCTGGAGAAGACGAGGGAAACACTGGCGTGGAAGCCGGGGGAGACGCTGCAGACACTGGCTTGGAAGCCGGGGGAGACGCTGCAGACACTGGCGTGGAAGCCGGGGGAGACGCTGGTGGTGCTCTCAAACCCACATTCTCCAATTGAGCCTCCATATAAACCTCCCAAGCTTCCTTTACCAGTTCAGCCAGATCCGGAAACACGAGGAGAAGGGTTGGTCTGGCTTCCAACTGGGTGACCAGGTCCATCGCTGAGCGGAGCCTCACCAGGGGTCCGGGGAGCTCAGCCAGTGCGTCCTCATAGGTGACCCATGCGGTCTGGACCGCACTTTAGTCCTTTGGGGATAGGTAAACCTCCAGGTCTGGCAGTAATTCCTCCTGAATGCGTTTCCTCCAGCACATTTCGTCGGTTTTGGGTCGGACCTTCTGTTACACAGGACTCCTCGGAGACAAGGGCAGGTTAAACATTCTTTATTTATAAGACAGGACTTTTAACTAATGATTATCATTATATAGAAAAATTGCTGGCATCTCTAAAGATATTTAGGGTTTTATTGGTAAAATCCGTTGTGTTAATTTACCTTTTTGGTAAAAAATATTTCCCTCCAGTCCACAGATCCCCCTCACGCAGCAGTGGTCTGGACCGTTCTGACTCAATGCTGTATGGGGGAAGTATGGGTCAGCTGAATGGAGGAGGCAACGTCTACCTGCCAGACTACTCTGTCAGACAACTCACACACCTTCAGATCATCAAGGTAATATCCAAAACTCATGTAAGCTTTTAAAATGTTCTCCACAACTTGAATTAATGCCAAACAGTCAGTAGAGTTTGGATCAGATCTAGATTTGATTAAATAAGTGTAAAATAATTTCAACCTTGATTACAACAAAGTTTGAACCCTGTATAAAAGGTAAAAAAAAAAAACAATGAATGCAATGATTTGTAAATCTCACAAGCCAACGTTTTATTCTCAATTAAACAAAAAACATATCAAATTTTGAAAATGGGACATTTCTTATGAATCTGGTGACAACAGTATGTCTCATAAAATTGTTCCAGATGTATGTTTTCCAACGTGCAGCATCTACAACAGCTGCAAAACATCTGGAACTGAGGAGATCAGCCTAGTGGTTACAGAGTTACAGAGGTGGGCTTGGGTCTGGAGGACCTGGGTTAAAGTCCTGAGGTTGGCAACTGAGGCGAACCATTGTGGGCCCCTGAACAAGGTACTTGACCCCCAGCTGCTCCCCAGGCACTGGTACCTGGCCTGGCAGCTTACTGCTCCTAGTAATTAGGATGGATTAAATGCAGAAACAGAATTTCACAGCTGGGATTTGAAAAGAAGATATATATATATATATATATATATATTGCATATTGAGACGAGGTGGCACAGTTGTCAATATGGTGTAAAAAGAACAACTTTGTGCTTAACACTACCAAAACTAAGGAACTGATCATAGACTTCAGAAGGAAAAAAAATGGGCATCCAGCCATTGGTCATTGACAGGGACTGTGTAGAGAGGGTATCAGACTTCCGATTTCTTGGTATAAGTTTAGAGGATGACCTGACCTGGAACATCAACACCACTGCCATCATCAAGAAGGCTCACCAGAGCTCAGGAAAAATCACCTTAATCAAGATCTGCTGGTGTCCTTTTATAGTTGCTCCATAGAGAGCATCTTAACTTACTGCATCTGTGCGTGGTTCTCCAGCTGCACAGCTGCAAACAGGAAAGCGCTAGAGGGTCGTCACGACAGCCCAGAAGATCATTGGCTGCCCTCTACCGTCCCTGGAAGATCTGCATAGCTCTCATTGTCTCAGGAAATCTCGAAATATCCTCTTGGACCCATCGCATCCAGGACATACAATTTTAGAACTGCTGCCTTCAGGCAGACGGTTCAGGTCCTTAAATGTACAGACTAGGCTAAAGAACAGTTTTTATGCCAGAGCAATAAATGTACTTAAGAGGCGCTGATCACTGTACATATCCGTAGGATGTTAATGTTGTGTGTGTGATGTTTTTATCTGTTTTTATTCTTGTTTTTATTTATTTTTCTTATCTTTTCACTTTGTTTTATTTTCTTTTCGTTTTTTATTATATTTTTGTTTTGTTTTTTTAATGCACATTCAGTACCTTCAAGGACTGGCATTTTTTTATTTCGTTGTACCAGTACAATGACAGTAAAGACATTGAATTGAATATACGTATATATATATATATATATATATATATATATATATATATATATATATATATTTCTAACCTAGCGGCTGGGTAGCTCAGTGAGTAAGTCATTCAACTTTCATGCAGGAGACCCGTACAGGGCAATTACCAACACCTAGTGTGTGTCCTTAGGCAAGACTCTCTGTGCTACTGCCTACCTCATATGATGAGAGACAAGAGAACACGAGACATACCAGCTCAGACGTCACCCGGTCAAACAAGGTCTGCGTCAGGTGCTGGGGAACCAGTGCACCCTGGCGAGAAGTGGGCTACTGGAACAAGACAGAAATGGACGAGAGGCGAAAACAAGGCTCTGTTAGAATGTTACTACTCCAGTAACCCTAGTCAGAGGGGTTACATGCAGAGAATGTGGGAAAAATGGAATCGTCGAAACCCACAATCAACACTCACTGCCAAACAACTAGTAGCTCAACTTTCCAACATCCAAGATTCAAGATTCTTTTATTTGTCATCATACAAGTGCAGGACACAGGTACAAGGAAATGACTTCCAGTACAACCCGTCCAAGACCAGACAGCAACAACTTGTAAGCACAAACAGGATCAGGCAGACTGAGGCAGCAGCCACAGCACAGTGCACCTATATTAGTATTAGATATAGATGGAAACTGCTATCACAGCTTGAGACTGATGAGGTACAACACAAATATTACAGCAAGGGGGAGCCAGGACGACAGGTCAGGGGGGAGTTAACAACAACTCCCCATCCAGAGATTGGGTACGAAGCCCCAATAAGCACAATCACGCAGAGCGAGGCAGCAACTGACCTAAGGGATAAGATCATGGCATAAATGAACATCAGGCAACCCCGACGCCGATTACAGAGGCTGAGTGGAGCACCATCTGAAAGTCTCCTGGAAGATGTGAATGCAGATTTGAGAACGATTCCTACAATGACCATCACTGAAACCAATGAGGTGAACTACACCTCAGCAGCAGTGATCCTTGAGATGATTGGCTATCAACCAAAGAGCAACCATAAAGATGCATATCCACCATAGAAGAGGAGGTTGGAGGCTAAAATCAAGGCAGCTCGGAGAGAAGAGAGCCAACTATCAGAGCTCCAGAAAGGTGCAATAAAAAAAACAGGTACCCAGGTGGTACAGCCAGAATCCCATACATGAAGCACTAGAAACTGCCAAACAACGACTCCAAGCATTGGCCACCTGCCTAAAGAGGTACACGAGAGAAATTGAATCAAGGCGAATAAACCGGCTGTTCTCAACTCAACCAGCTAAAGTGTACTCTCAGTGGCAGGGTAATAACAACAGGGCAGACCTGCCAAGACTGGAGACTGAACAATACTGGAAAGGCATATGGGAGAAGGAGGCATCACACAACAGCGGTGCACAGTGGCTGATGGATCTAAAAGCAGACCACAGAAAATTCCCTGAACAAGAACCAGTAACCATCACAGTGTCAGACATTTAAAAAAGAGTCTCAGGTATGAAAAACTGGACAGCACCAGGGCCTGACATGATTCACACCTACTGGCTGAAGCAGCTAACTGCACTCCATGAGCGCCTGGCAGCACAAATGACCCAGCTGCTAAAGGATGGGACCCACCCTGAATGGCTCACTGAAGGCCAGACAATCCTGATCCAGAAGGATCCCCTGAAGGAAACAGTTCCATCCAACTATCGGCCAATGGAAGCTCATGTCAGGCATCATAGCAGCTAAGATAAGTGTGCACATGGATCAATACATGAGCACAGCACAGAAGAGCATTGGTAAAAATACCAGAGGAGCAAAACACCAGCTGCTGGCAGATAGAACAATTGCTCGGGACTGCAGAACCAGGAATACCAATCTGTGAACTGCCTGGATTGATTACAAGAAAGCCTATGACTCAATGCCACACACATGGATCATGGAATGCTTGGAGATGTATAACATCAACAGGACTCTAAGAGCCTTCATTGCAAACTCAATGTGGCAGTGGAAGACCACCCTTGAGGCCAACTGAAAGCCAATTGCACAAATGTCCATCAAATGTAGCATATGCCAAAGAGATGCCCTGTCCTCTGTGCTGTTCTGGTCTGAACCCTCGCAGCCAAATAACAAAGACTGGCTATGGATACCGACTCAGGAATGGGTCCACCATTAGTCACCTCCTCTACATGGATGACATCAAGTTGTATGTCAAGAGCGAGAGAGACATTGACTCACTGATCCACACAATCAGGATCTACAGCAATGACATCGGAATGTCATTCAGACTTGAGAAGCGTGGTCGGATGGTGACAGAGGGAAGGTAGTCCATACAGAAAGGGTCTCACTCCCAGACGGCAGAATAGCAGACACTGAGAACAGCTACAAGTACATTGGAATCCCACAAGCAAATGGCAACCTCGAACAGGCCACAAGAAAAGCAGCCACAGCCAAATACCTCCAACAAGTAAGGCAAGTTCTAAGGAGTCAGCTCAATGGCAAGAACAAGGTCCTGGCAATTAACAACTATGCCCTGCCAGTCATCAAATACCCTGCAGGAATAATAAGCTGACTGAGACTGTACACTAAATGCAAGGAGGCAGAGGACTAGATTGTCAGAACCACTATCCAGGATGAAACATCCAACATCCTTGAATACATCGGGAAGATGGGCTCGAAGTGCTCAGTGAATGTCTCAGGCAGTGGAAAACAGATCATGTGGTGATGAAGGAATTATCATGGGAGGAAAAGCCCCTCCATGGGATGTACCACCGACAGATAACTGAAGTGGCTGATATCAAGAAATCCTACCAATGGCTAGAAGAGGCTGGACTGAAAGACAGCACAGAGGCACTGATCATAACACCAGAGCAATAGATGCCCAGATATACCATACAAGACAAGACCCCAGGTGTAGACTGTGCAAAGAGGCCCCTGAGACAATCCAGCACATAACTGCAGGGTGTAAGATGCTGGCAGGGAAAGCTTAAAAGGAGCGTCATAACCAAGTGGCTGGTATAGTGTACAGGAACATCTGTGCGGAGTACAGACTGGCTGCTCCTGTGGGACTTCCAGATCCAGACCGACAAAATGGTAATGGCAAACCAGCCGTTGTTGTGATGGACAAACAGCAGAGGAAAGCCGTTTTGGTTGACATCGCAATACCAAACAATTGCAACATCAGGAAAAAGGAACATGAAAAACTGGAGAAATACCAAAGCCTGAAAGAAGAACTTGAGAAGGCCTGGATAGTGAAGGCAACAGTGGTGCCCGTGGTCATCGGAGCACTCGGGGCAGTAACCCCCAAACTGGAAGAGTGGCTACAGCAGATCCCAGAACAAACCTCAGACATCTCAGTCCAGAAGAGTGCAGTCCTAGGAACAGCAAAGATACTGCGCAGAACCCTCAAGCTCCCAGGCCTCTGGTAGATATGGTATAAATATATATATATATATATATATATATATATATATATATATTTATTTATGTATGTATCTATATTTTAACCTGCATTTGTGGCTTTGCCCTTAACCGTGTTACTACTGTGTTATGTTTAACTTTCTAGAGCGTTTACAGCACCACTTCTTCCTCTGAAAAAGGACTAAAAAATCAGCTCCAAGACTCCCACAAGTACATCCAGACTGCACGAAGGGCTTAGTTAAAGGCAGAATTTGCTGTGGTGGGTCTTCATGCTGAGTTTCCTGCTGTGGTTACTTCATTATAGGTTCATGTTTGGGTCCAAACACTGTAAAGATACATTTCTCTCTGATAAATTCTACTTTAGCCTCACACAGGACAGAAAACATCCAAATATTCTGCTGTATTTCCATTCTGAAAACGAACGTAAAAATGTCTGTAATCTGGGCTATATTTCAAATGTTAAAAATATCAACGATAAAGAAATATTTTTGGTTTACAGATAATTCAACACAGTTCTATTTTCTCATCATGTAGAGGAGCATGTACAAACTCATAAATTCATATAAATGTTCTCATGTTTCAAACAACTTGAAGCCTTTAAAAAACCCAGAATTCTCTGCTCCTGTTTTCAGATCACCCGGAGCCACTACCAGAACGCATTAACCGCCACCAGGATGGACAGCTCCCCTCAGACACCCGACGCCGATACCCGTCTGACAGAGGGCAACACCCCCACCCCGGACCCCCCAGCCACAGACCACACCGCCACGCTCATGCCTTCCGAGCACGCCACCGCCACCCTCATGCCCCCACTCAGGGAGCCCGGCCGGCCCAGCTCGGCTCGGACCAGAGGACAGCAGTCGAGTGTCCCACACACCACCTCCCTGCTGAACGAGAAGAACCGCATTGTCCGTAAGAGTCTTCAGGGTCAGACGCTGGAGAGGCAGGGGGAAAGTTCAGACCCAAGTCAGGAAGAGATCATGTGATCAGCCAGATGGAACAGCTGCAGGAAGATCTGTTTTTAGGATGTAATATCTAATTTCCACCCTAACAGTTAAACTTCTAGCAAAGTGTGTGAAATGTGTGAAGTTCTGACGACAATATGGCTGCCCCCGATATTCATTCACTTCCACTGGTGCTACATTCACTGAACCATTGTACTGTGAACTATTAGCTCAATAAAATGTGACAATCTGTTTCTCTGTGTGTGTTACAGGAAGTAAGTCTGATGGTCAAAAGAGTCCCAGTGATTCAGTGTTTCTCAGAATGGATGAGATCCCATACATCCGAGAGGACAGATCTGAGACAGAACATGCTGGTTTGTCTTTATTCTTCTAAACATCTGCAATGAATGAATAAATAAGCTTTGAAATCCCAAATGTCTTAAAATCCGCAACCTGTGAAATTTGGCCTTTGAAAGATGCGTTGGAAATATGTTTATATCACTGTCACTGGTTTATGGGGAAGCCAGTTACTGCTGCTGGTCTGAGGTTAAGCAACAAAAGTTCCTGCAATCTTAAAACTAGGCTTCCTGTTTTGGTTTTGTGCAGTAATAAATATGTTTATAACATAAGTCATGAAAAAAGTAGTAAATGTCACAATAAATAGCGGCACACTGTATGTAGTCAGGTAGGATTATCTGCAGAGTAAATCATTACTTAGACCAGGTGTCATTAAACTACTCAGTACTGGGAATAAAACAGCCGCTGTGAGCCACTAAAGAACCATTACTTTTTAATAGATAATGAATATTAACAGACACACAAAAAAAATCTTTGTAATTTATTTTGACTGATGGTTAACTCAGTAATTATAAATGTAGGGATAAACAGATGGCATAGGAACCTGTGTTGTTTAAACCCACCCAGTGTAGCTGCTGACCACAGGGAGATGTTTAGTTATTCCAGAAGCATCTATAGAGTCCATTTAACATCAAAGCAAACAGCAGAATTACAGTTTCACTGCAGTAGGTGTGTTTTATTGAATAAATAACATTTTCTTTTTATTTGTGTACTTGATGAAAAACATTTCAGACATAAAGAGAAACTAAGGAATTAATGGAGCAACCTATGGAACTTGCCTCCGTGGAGAATGGGGGTGTTTTAACACAGTGGTTCTTAACCAGGTCCTCCAAAGAGTACAGGGGGTCCCAGAGGCTTTGAACATTCAGAGCTATTGTGATTAATGTCCACACATTGTTCCTATTTGAAGGAATAAACAGTAAGAAACTATGTTGTTAATTTAACTTTAGCTTTATGGAAGGACAGGTCTCAGCCAAAATACATTATTTATAGAGAAAATCTCACTTTTGAAAGCATAAAACCAAGTATGGTTTCAGCACGGGGTGGGGCATGGGGTCCATGGCTTCTTAGTATTTGCATGAATAGGGTACCCAAGGAAAATAGGTTGGGAACCACATACTCCCACACTCGCACTTTTCACGCTTTCTTTTTTAAACTTGCTACAGCCCAGCTGCGTTTTGCACCAACGTGTCTGCTCTGGTGGCTCGCTGGTCGTCTCCGTTTGTGCAGCGATGGCTGTCAGTGGTCAGCTGATCAGCTTTTCTCTCTTGTTGCGTTTATCATTCAGCTGAGTAGAAGGAAACTAGCTGTTCATGGTTCACACCGTCACATATTTACCCCAAAGTCTTGTTGTTGGCAGGACAGGGTTTATAATGCATCTATGCAGGGGCGGGTCTAGAAAAGTTCTGATGGGGGGGGCCAGGCAGGAGCACTAACCAGGAAAAGGGGGGCACAAGTGAGACCATTTTTTAGGTGTAGAATTTATTAAATTTTAAACTGATTATTACAACTAAAGGTATCATCTCGTGTAAAAAAAGTGAAGAAAAAGTAGTAAAACAAACAGCCAATGATGTATTTTATCAGCAGGTGTTTACTTTCAGTGATGCTGCTGTACGACTTTTATCACTGCTGCACAAACACTCACACTAAAAACCTGTTTTAATCCAGATCATCAGTTTTATAGGAGTTTCTTCATCAGTGTTGGCTGTTTAACTTCAGTTGTCTCATCTGCTGGTTTTAGGACAGAAATTATCACCATGGAGACGGTTGGTGAGATGATGCTGTATGAATTCTGAGTTATGATCTAGAACGTGGTAGAGATGATTTGGAATAACATATAGAATCAACAGAATGAGCCAATGCTATAAATATTTACTGTTAACTGACCTTCTCTTACATGCTGCTTACATTACTGACCCTTGGACGTCTGATGTTTACCGAAGAGAAGGTTGGTTAACAGTAAATATTTGTAGCATCGGCTTATTCTGGTGATACAATACAGTAAAAACTGTATGATTGATTTGTAAGCTGTGATAAATCATGATTAATTAATTTGAAAGCTGTGATCAATCTGATTAAAAATTTTAATCATTTGATAGCCCTACTATAAATACTTTTATGCCCTTTGGCAGAAGACACAGATGTGGAGACAGTAGACAGTAGATGGAGGACATTAGAGAGAGGGAGGGGTTTGCATGAAACACAAGTTGCTTCCCGTTTCAGATAAAGTTTGGGCTTTTTCTGGAGACATGTGGGTGATAACTGTCCATCTTTGGCTCTGTGTGTTTCTCCACCTGCTGGAAGTCACGGCTCTTTCATAAAAGAGCGTATGAAGACATGGAAACTAATTTCTTTAGTCAATATTTTTATAATCTTGTTCATTAATACAGAAAATTGAGTTTTTAATGTCTTTATTCTCACAATAAAAACTACAGGATTGGAAGTAGTGAACAGATTTATCCCTTTCACTCCACATCAGAAAGAGACTGGTCTTAAATATAAAACACCCGGGTTAAAAAGTGGTTTCTCTCCGATCCTGACCAGGAAGCTTTTCAGAGAACTTTTGTAACGCTCACGTTAAATAATGCTGCATTCAACGACCACTGGGAACTCCTAATTTTCAAAGTAACATCATTAGATGTAATATGCCTAACACAAGTGGTATTTCGTTTGAATGAGACATGTGACAGAGTAGGTTTTGTGGCTTTTTAGCTCTTCTGAGGTTTTTGTGAGAGACCTGAAGGAGAGCAGTGTTTTTCCTCCTTCCATGCATCCACTCAAGAAGTCTTAAATTTACCTTTGAGCTTTAAACTCCCAGAACCAAAAGATACAGTGCAGCATAACCATGGATCAAATTCTGATATTTGACTCAGAATGCAGACAGTTTAAAGTGCCTGCTTGCCTGTTCTTTAGGGACTGGACAGAATATTACCAAATCATCGTGCACATTTTTAGCCCTTTAACACCTGAATTTATACAGTGAGTTTAAGTAAACTCTGTGAAAAAAAAGGAAAAAAAAATAAATAAAAAGGAAAAATGCATTAAAATTAAATATAAAATAAACTAACTACAACAAATAAACAGATAATAAAATGTAATCTAAAAATAAAACATAAAAAATGTGAATGAATAAAAAAATAATAAATAGAATCAGAAAATCAGAAAAAAAATAAAAATTAAAAAATTAATAAACAGAAGTGGTTTGTTGCACATTTATGACAGTAGGCCTCATGAGGTTAAGCCTGGTACACACGTAAGGATTTCTTTAATCTCATGAGATTTTTTATCTGGTCGAGACCTCACACGTGAAGATAAAAAATCAGGCATTTAACAGTTTTGATCGTACTGTGTGTGGTGGCGCTGATAATGTAATCACAGAACAACACACACTTAATGATGCTGTCCCGCAACTGATCTACAATCTAGTCCTCCGAGCCTGAAATCTCATATGACCAAGCGTGATCTAACAAAAACGTAGAAGAAGAACCATAGAAAAAACCGGCAAAAAAAAAAAAAAAAAAGGAAGAAGAAGGAAAACACAACACCCAGCGTGGAAGAGGACCTATAGGACGAGCGAATGATGGTGGTCTTGGGACTATTTTTAACAGAACTGAAATAATAACAGACTGGAGACGGCTTGAACACGGACTTTATTTACTTCATTGTTCCCCAGCCAGCTTGCTCTCTGATTGGCCACATTCCAGCCCACATCACCATCAACACAGTCACAATTCATGAGTCGTCGGCTTTCCTCACACACATGAAGATTTCAGGTCGTGAATATTGAACATGTTTATGTTTCAGATTCTCGGCTACGACCCGTTTCGGGACAAATCTGCTCATAACACAAGTCAAACCAAATGATAATTGTACAGAAAAATCTTATAAGACTCACAATAATCTGGTGTAGTCCTTGGTCGGGAAGGAGCAAAAATCGGGACAAAAAAGCGCGATAATCTTTATGTGTGTACCAGGCTTTAAAGAGTGATGTTCTGTTTTATGCATGAAGAGAACTCATCACAACATGCAAAGTTTCCACATAAGAACCAAACTTCCCAAAAGATTCCTGTGAGGAGTTTTCAGTAGGCCCCACAGGATATTATTCTGTCCTCTAACACAAACCTAACCTCTCTCGCCCTCTCTCTTTCTCTCTCTCTCAGACACGGCCTCTGTTCCCATAGAAACGGACACGTCTCCTTTCATCAGCAGCCTGTCCTTAAGCAGCTCGGAAGACACGCTGGGCAAGAAACTCCTGCTAAAACTCAGTCAGTCCACACACACATACAGGCCGGCTATTTACCCATCTATTCTACACCTTTTCCTTCTCATTGGCTCTGATTCACATGCAAACTACGCACACACGCGCACACACACTCACGCACTCACACACAGTAACCTGCCTACTTTGTATTCACATGTAGTCTCTGTGAAAGTCCCCTGCAGTTCTCTTTCCTCAATGAAGGTCCGGATCAGACCAGAAAGAACTGTAAATTAGTTTTTGGGCTTTTTTTTTTCTTCATCAGAAACGGCTCCACACACTCCAACAGGTTTCTGAGGTGATCTTACTGTGAATTGATCTTAGTCTGAATTCAAAATAAGACAAGACATAAAACAATCATGTATTGATGGATTTTTTCCACTTTTGCATTTGCATGTCAAAATCCTGAAGGTCCTAAACTTGTTTGGATGGATGGATGGTGGATGGATGGATGGATAGATGGATGGATGGATGGTGGATGGATGGATGGATGGATGGATAGATGGATGGATGGATGATGGGTGGATGGATGGATGGATAGATGGATGGATGGATGGATGGATGGATAGATGGATGGATGGATGATGGGTGGATGGATGGATGGATGGATGGATGGATGGATGGATGGATGGATGGGTGGATGGATGGATGGATGGATGGATGGGTGGATGGATGGATGGATGGATGGATGGATGGATGGATGGTGGATGGATGGATGGATGGATGGATAGATGGATGGATGGATGGTGGGTGGATGGATGGATGGATGGATAGATGGATGGATGGATGGATGGATGGATGATGGGTGGATGGATGGATGGATGGATGGATGGATGGACGGACGGACGGACGGACGGGAGGACGGGTGGGTGGATGGATGGATAGATGGGTGGATGGATGGACGGACGGACGGACGGGAGGACGGGTGGGTGGATGGATGGATAGATGGGTGGATGGATGGATGGATGGATGGATGGATGGATGGATGGATGGGTGGATGGATGGATGGATGGATGGATGGGTGGATGGATGGATGGATGGATGGATGGATGGATGGATGGTGGATGGATGGATGGATGGATGGATAGATGGATGGATGGATGGTGGGTGGATGGATGGATGGATGGATGGATGGATGGATGGATGGATGGATGGATGATGGGTGGATGGATGGATGGATGGATGGATGGATGGACGGACGGACGGACGGACGGGAGGACGGGTGGGTGGATGGATGGATAGATGGGTGGATGGATGGACGGACGGACGGACGGGAGGACGGGTGGGTGGATGGATGGATAGATGGGTGGATGGATGGATGGATGGATGGAGCTTGGGAGCTGATGGTGAAGGTAAATTTCAGACATGGATACCAAACTGAAATTTGTCATTTCCAGCTGTAAAATTGACCAGTTACATGCTAATGCCGGAGAGAAGGATGACATAATTCTTATTTCTAACCTGAGTAATCAAATGGAAACAATTTGGAGAAAAATAACGAAATCTTCTTCAGAGTTTTCCTTATCTGGTAACCTGTCTTTGTCCCTCAGGCCACAAGAAAAGGAAAAGATCTCGTGAAGGAGACAAAACCCCGGAGGACCTGTCGGAGCAGCCCCTGGTGAAAACCTAGCAGGATGCGTGTGAAATGGACCTGAACAACTCATCATCCCACGGTGATGTTAGTGGCTACTGAGCTACAGCTGAAAACACACTCCACACGCCCACACTGCTGGAGACGGGAAAGTGATCCATCACCAGGAACGTGCAGCTCACATTGGTGGAGGGCACCACTTCATCACAAAGGTGCAGGCACAGCTTCGGCTTTATGCATCAAACCGTAGCTTCTCCTCTTCACTTCTACATGATCTCCTGCTGATACTCGCGTATAAAACAACTGACAGTGAATGTAAAAGATTTGTAGCAGAAATATTAGTTTTTATACAGGTGGAGCGAACTGAATGTTGGTGCACAGGAAACAGATGGAGGACACCAAAGATGTTGTACTTCAAGTATTGCTCCACACAGCTGAGGAAACATCAGCAGAACAACACCAGTCACTTTCCTGATAAAATAATTAAAACACACACACACAGATTTTAACTTTAGAAATGCATTTTCTACAAATTCACATGAGCATCAGTGACTTTGGATGTTTGGAAATACAGATTCAATAACAGATGGACAACAGATCAACATCAACACATCTTCACTGACTCTGCTGGAGAGATGGGTTCTGTTCTTCCCTCTTCACTGTGCTAATCCTGGTTTTCCCTTCAGGACCAGGACGGAGCCGCTGGCTCTGCTGGTTCAGGTTTGTCCTGCCCTTTGTCACATGTCTGCGCTGCTGAAATGTCCACATGTTTCTGTGTGCGAATCAGGAGTTTTTCCGGTCTGATGAAGGTGGTATGATCTGAACTCCAGAGTGTGTTTCTCTGCTGGATCTCAGTGTTGGTTTAGAAGTGAGCCACACACACAGGAAAGCAACTCACCAAGACATCTTTATTTTCTATTTTAGTTTTTATTTGAACATGTTTCAAACATGTTGCTTCAGTTAAACATGTTTATTTACCAGGTCTTTTCATGTCCACATGTGCATTTTATATCTTGAAAAATAAAGAAAACACGTTATTTACATTAATGAAACTGAGGCTCAGACACAGATGTCCAGCAGCTTGGATCTCCCTGTATGATGAAAATCAGACTTTCATGTTTATTCTCTGAATCTTTAAACATCATCATCACTGAACCTTTATAATTATGAATGGATCTCATTATTTCTGTGTATTCTTCGCTGTAGGAGAAATTAAATCAAACTCCTTGCTCTTGTGACTTCATCACCTTCATCGTCTCACAGGATCTTTTCTCTATTGGATTAATAACTGAAAATTACAAACCCCATTTCAAGAGGAGCTGGAAATTTTTCTATAATGCAACAAAAACTAAAACCTGTAACACACTGTAACACACACACACTCTGTGAAACTCGGATAAAATCACCAGCTTCCTGTTTATTGATTTTGAACTGAGGATACTAATTATTTCCATTTTCACAGCTGAGTTCAAGTCAGCTTCTTTGTACAGCACCCATTCACAGCGGTCATCCCAAGATACTTTTACAGACAGTCCAATTCAAGTCACTTGTTTACAATCAAGACCTTCAAGTGAACGCCTTCAGTGGTGTTCAGATCAGATCGATACTGACAACATTGCTCACAGTTTTAATAATATTAATATGACCTGTGCATGAGCTTAGATTTTTCCTGTTCTTTTAAATTTTTTATTTCATATATTCTACTAACTTTGTAGGTACGTAGGTAGGGTAGGATGTTTTTACCAAACTTTATCTTTTTTCCTGAAACTCCTGAATGCAACCCAAATGTTGAGTCATGTCACTTTTCCCTGTAAGCTGTCATAACTTGACTTATTTGTTTATTACCATGAGGAAATATAATGTTGTGTGACTGAAGGCAATGTTGATCCATTCGCAGCAGCTCAGAGGTCACAGCTGCTGAACTGATTCATTTACTCAGTGATTCTCCTGAAACGAGCCAGAATCAATGAATGTAGGTGTTTCCTGCTCTGTGTTTGCATGGTGCTGAGGGGGCAGGATGGATGGGGTGGGGCTGAATGTTGTACCACTGCAGCACTGAAGAGGAGGATGGCGACGGATGAAAGTGGAAATCCTCTTAAAGGTCTTGATTTTATGTCTGATATAAAATCTGTTGCCTTTATAGTGAGTTTTTAGTGTTGGTCTCTCAACTGCACTTAGGATCAGTTTTCTCTGGATGCTGTAAACATATGAAGAGTTTTTATGGCTTTCCCATCTTTTTATAAAGAATAAGTTCTCTGGGAAACAGTTTATAGCTATTATTGGATGAAATTCATCAAATGAAAGACAGTATTGGCAGCGTATGTTGACAATTAATCACATGCATGGAAAAGCTCACACTGAACGAGGTAAAAGGGGGGAGAGGCATTCTGCTCATTTCCTAATGTAATAGGGTGGTGAGGAAGAGCAGAAGCATTCCTGCTGGGTGTACACGTCAGACCTGCTGAGTCACTTTGCTGCATCAGAGCTGCAGCCAATCAGCAGCTGTCCCTGTTTCTGTGGCGATCCAGCGTAATGCTGCAGCTGTATTATTGTCCACACATCCTGCGTTGGACAGACCTGTGAGCAGAGAAATACGGAGGCTGTTTTTGGAAATATGTGATCTTATTACTTGTAAAGTAAAATACAACTATGTGATGGTATTTTGTATCAAAATATTACAAAAATACAAAGTCCCAGGACATGCTGAACTCCTTTGTGTGATGTTTTTTTTACATCAAGAAGTCTGAGAGGGATCCAAACAAACCCAGTCACTAACTGATCATAATCAGTTTAACACACATTTCTTTCACATTTATGTAAAAAGTTGGTTTTTATACAGTTTTCCATTCTTTAAGATTCTTACATTCATCTCCCACTGTTGGACCCCCTTTTGTTGGGCATAGATCAGCAGTTTCAACCTGTCCCTGACCCCGGGTCCCCAAACAGCACAGGGCGTCTTCAAGGCTTTGACTGTACAGGGCCTGTGCAAGACCATGTCCAAACAGACAAGTTGAAGTGTGTGTGCTTAAGTTTTTCATCATTAGGATGTTTCGTTCACATGGAAACGAGGTTTTGAGAAGACAGAAGACAAATTAAATAAATGGGGGTCATCAAAATCTACTACACATCAACATTCTAAAACAGGGGTGCCCAAGTTCGGTCCTCGAGATCTACCATCCTGCAACTTTTAGATGCAACCCTTCTCCAACACGCTTGAATCAGGTACCATCTGGATGTCATTCAGGTCTGCAGAGGCCTGGTAACGAGCCAGTCATTTGATTCAGGTGTGTTGGAAAAGGGTTGCATCTAAAAGTTGCAGGATGGTAGATCTCGAGGACCGGACTTGGGCACCCCTGTTCTAAAACATATTCATATTAACATAAATTAAAAAATTAAAAAAAGCTACTTATTATGCCACAGCTTGTGCATCCAGTCAGTTGCGGTCCATGTACTGTGGTTCAGTGAGGTCAGTTGCGGTCCGTGTACTGTGGTTCAGTGAGGTCAGTTGCGGTATGTGTACTGTGATTCAGTGAGGTCAGTTGCGGTCCGTGTACTGTGGTTCAGTGAGGTCAGTTGCGGTCCCTGTACTGTGGTTCAGTGAGGTCAGTTGCGGTCCGTGTACTGTGGTTCAGTGAGGTCAGTTGCGGTCCGTGTACTGTGATTCAGTGAGGTCAGTTGCGGTTTGTGTACTGTGATTCAGTGAGGTCAGTTGCGGTCCGTGTATTGTGGTTCAGTGAGGTCAGTTGCGGTTTGTGTACTGTGATTCAGTGAGGTCAGTTGCGGTTTGTGTACTGTGGTTCAGTGAGGTCAGTTGCAATATGTGTACTGTGGTTCAGTGAGGTCAGTTGCGGTATGTGTACTGTGATTCAGTGAGGTCAGTTGCGGTCCGTGTACTGTGGTTCAGTGAGGTCAGTTGCGGTCCCTGTACTGTGGTTCAGTGAGGTCAGTTGCGGTCCGTGTACTGTGGTTCAGTGAGGTCAGTTGCGGTCCGTGTACTGTGATTCAGTGAGGTCAGTTGCGGTCCGTGTATTGTGGTTCAGTGAGGTCAGTTGCGGTCTGTGTACTGTGATTCAGTGAGGTCAGTTGCAGTTTGTGTACTGTGGTTCAGTGAGGTCAGTTGCGGTCCGTGTACTGTGGTTCAGTGAGGTCAGTTGCGGTCCGTGTACTGTGATTCAGTGAGGTCAGTTGCGGTCCGTGTACTGTGGTTCAGTGAGGTCAGTTGCGGTCCGTTGTACTGTGGTTCAGTGAGGTCAGTTGCGGTCCGGTGTACTGTGCTTCAGTGAGGTCAGTTGCGGTCTGTGTACTGTGGTTCAGTGAGGTCAGTTGCGGTCCGTGTACTGTGATTCAGTGAGGTCAGTTGCGGTCCGTGTACTGTGATTCAGTGAGGTCAGTTGCGGTTTGTGTACTGTGGTTCAGTGAGGTCAGTTGCGGTCCGTGTACTGTGATTCAGTGAGGTCAGTTGCGGTTTGTGTACTGTGGTTCAGTGAGGTCAGTTGCAGTCCGTGTACTGTGTTCAGTGAGGTCAGTTGCGGTTTGTGTACTGTGGTTCAGTGAGGTCAGTTGCGGTCCGTGTACTGTGATTCAGTGAGGTCAGTTGCGGTCCGTGTACTGTGATTCAGTGAGGTCAGTTGCGGTCTGTGTACTGTGGTTCAGTGAGGTCAGTTGCGGTCCGTGTACTGTGATTCAGTGAGGTCAGTTGCGGTTTGTGTACTGTGATTCAGTGAGGTCAGTTGCGGTCCGTGTACTGTGGTTCAGTGAGGTCAGTTGCGGTCCGTGTACTGTGGTTCAGTGAGGTCAGTTGCGGTCCGTGTACTGTGATTCAGTGAGGTCAGTTGCGGTTGTGTACTGTGGTTCAGTGAGGTCAGTTGCGGTTTGTGTACTGTGATTCAGTGAGGTCAGTTGCGGTTTGTGTACTGTGGTTCAGTGAGGTCAGTTGCGGTGTACTGTGATTCAGTGAGGTCAGTTGCGGTCCGTGTACTGTGATTCAGTGAGGTCAGTTGCGGTCCGTGTACTTTGATTCAGTTGAGGTCAGTTGCGGTCCGTGTGTACTTGTGGTTCAGTGAGGTCAGTTGCGGTCCGTGTACTGTGGTTCAGTGAGGTCAGTTGCGGTCCCGGTACTGTGATTCAGTGAGGTCAGTTGCGGTCCGTTGTACTGTGGTTCAGTGAGGTCAGTTTGCGGTCCGTGTACTGTGGTTCAGTGAGGTCAGTTGCGGTTCCGTGTACTGTGGTTCAGTGAGGTTGGTGACCAGGTGGAGCTACAGCAGTGGAGTATTTCATGTTTATCATGGAAACCGGGCATTTTTCCTGCAACATTTCATTACTGAAATGGTGTGAGAAACACACCACAGTGCAGATGATTACTTCCTATTAAAAAGGAAATGCTCTATGTTGATAGTTAACTTTGGTTTTATCAAATAAGGAAAATAACTCAGCCAGAATGCATCATTTGTGGTGAGAAGCTACTGAAAGCATAAAGGCAAGCATTGCTTCAGCATGTCGTGGCCAGAGGTGTTTTCCTCTGGCCACTATATGGCATTTGCCAGCATTTCCACCTTGATTAGGGGGGCCTGCGTGACGGGTCCTTCTAAAGCGGATGTGTTTGGCCCTGGTTGGCCCCGGTTGTGTGGGCCTCTTTAAGAACCTAACGGGTGGTGAAGTTCCTTGAACGGTGTAGCTGGTTGCCCACCGTGGTCGTTACACCGCTACTCCGTCATATACTCAGGCAGGCTGTGGTGGTTAAACGGAAGTCATGTTGGTACTAAGGGGCCCAAAGAGTGGCCAAGAAAATCTCCCCCCACCATTACACCAGCAGCCTGAAGCGTTGATCCAAGGCAGGATGGAACCATGTTTTCATGATGTTTCCAGCAGATTCTGGAGGTCTAGCATCTGAATGTGGAGCTGAAATGGAAACTCATCAGACCAGCAACGTTTCTCCATCTTCTATTGTCCCAGTGTTGGTGAGTGTGTGTGAATTGTAGCCTCAGTTTCCTGTTCTAGCTGACAGGAGGCACCCGGTGTGTCTTCTGCTGCTGTAAACCATCTGCTTCAAGGTTGGACGTGTTGTGTGTTTCAGAGATGCTGTTCTGCAGATCTTGGTTGGAACCAGTGCTGATTTAAATTCCTGTTGTCTTTCTATCATCTCCAACCAGTCTGTCCATTCTCCTCTGACCTCTGACATCAACCAGACATTCTGGTCCAGACAACTGCTGCTCACTGGAATATTTTCTCTTCTTCAGACCATCTCTGGAAACCCTAGAGATGGTTGTGTGTGAAAATCCCAGTAAATACTCAGACCAACAACCTTTATTCAGTCTCTTAAATCCCCTTTCTTCCTCATCCTGATGCTCAGTTTGAACTTAAGCAAGTTGTCTTAATCATGTACTACAGGACTACAAGCTGCCATGTGATTGGCTAATTGGATATTTGCGTTAACAAGCAGCTTTGAACAGGGGAGCTAATGAGCTCATATCAACCCTGTTAGAATAAAACAGCTCATTTGGATTACAGTGTGGACTTAAGATCCTTCTCTGATACAATAATAGCAAATATTCATTTAGTAATATGCTGATTTAAATGTATATTACAACTTTATGCTCTGATCTTGGGTTAAAATTCATATTGAATGCTTTTTTAACCAGTTAGAAAAGACAGATCTGGAGACCCCTGGTGTGCAGAGTCAACATCTAGAATTCTACCCTTTTCACCAAAATCTAGTGACCATTACATTTAAAAAGATAAATATTTGAGAAACTGGCCAACCAGGGGCTTTAAAGGATATCAAAAAGTACAAGCAGGTTTGGATCAGAGATGTGTTGGTTCAAGTGGTTTTAAAGTTTATCTTCTTGCATTAACAGCCCAGGATGTCATTGCAAACAGTACAACATGGGAGTGTAGCTGAGTAGACTGATGGCAGGTTACAAGCCAATCACACCTGGACTGAACAAACGACACTGCAGGGTGGAGAGAAAGTGGAGATGGCACACAGCGTGGTTTTAACTTAGTGGTTTTCTACACATCTGAGAACATCAGGTACAAGCATGTTTCCTCAGAGGATACATGTTAGCAAAAACATGTGCGTTTACAGTCATCTTCGACAAATTAAAATCAACATGAACGATTCTGTCTGCATAAATAAATTGACAGAATACAGGTTTTACATTTTAAGGCAGAAAACAGGAAAATTTTTTCATGTATTGATGTGGAATAAGTTACAATTCAGTGCAGAAGCAGGAAATGGTCAGAATCTAACTGATTATTTACATGAATTTTTTACTCAAGTTCAATTGTTAAAGTTAATTTGAATAAAAACATTTGAGACCAGAAAAGAAACAAGCCTTTAAAATTCCTTCATTGCACTTCCAAAAACGTTTTTATGTGTCCTACTATGGTTAACAGTTTAAACCAATCAGAGAAGAGGATAAGTGGGCGTGGCGAGGGCACAGAGATGATGCACTTCCTGTGGCCGTATGGAGGGCGAGAGAGAAGCGTGTGGACATGGGCAGGACTTTACTGGACCTTGGTGACAGCCTCGTGGATGGATCTGAGCGACGTAGTCCATGTTCTTGGTGGTCAGACCGCACATGTTGATGCGGCCGCTGGCCATCAGGAACACGTGCTTCTCCTTGATCATGAACTCCACCTGTTTGGCTTTAAACACACAATACAGTAAACAAAAGAGCACCCACCGCCTGCTACACTTCCAAGCTTTTCCCCAGACTCAGAGGAAAAAAGACTAAATGCAGAATAAAAACACCACAGAGGTTTGGGCTCACGAGGAACAGATGATGGCTGCTCAGCACCTGAGAGTTTTACGTCAACTTTTAAGTCTGGGCCTAACTTTGACTTAGTGTCAGATCTCAACTACTGTAAAAGTCAGAGTAAAGTCATTCACGATTATCTGTTAGACTGCAGCTTACTGAAATACCGAGTTAAACTTTTCAGCATTTTTAATTACTTAGCTCCGTCAAGCGGAAGTCATGTAACCAGCGACCATCTGTCTGTTAGCAACAAAAAGTTATGGATGGATTTTGATAAAACTCCTTAAGGGAATCTCACAAATGGAATAAATTTGATTTTCGGGGGTGATCCAGATCACCGTGTGGATCCAGGGATTTTCTTAAAAGGATTCTTTGCCATGAAGAGAAAGGGATAATTTTTGCTATCATAGCCTTCTAACTAAAATAATGCCTCCCTCCACACTTTCAGGTGGGGGGACGGGTCCTGACTGATGTTTTGTGCTTATGCACAAACAGCAGTCAGAGTACCCACCCTTCTTGGAGTCCTTGGAAGGGTGTTTGGAGAGCACTCCTCCGGGGACTACCTTTGTTCTGCTGGGGGACTTCAATGCTCACGTGGGCAATGGCAGCCAGAAACTGGAAGGGCGTGCACTGGGAGGAACGGCTCCCCTGATCTGAATCGAGTGGTGTTTTGTTGTTGGACTCTGTGCTCGTCTGTGGACTGTCCATAACGAACACCATGTTCAGGCATAAGAGGTCCACATGTGCACTTGGCACCAGGACACACTAGGCCGCAGTTTGATGATCGACTTTGTAGTTGTATCGTCGGACAAGCGACCGCATGTCTTGGACACTCGGGTGAAGAGAGGGGCGGAGCTGTCAACTGATCACCACATGGTGGTGAGTTGGCTCAGATGTGTGGGGAAGGAAGCCGGTCTAGGTCTAGTAGACCCAAGCGTGTTGTGAGGGTCTGCTGGGAACGTCTGGCAAAGTCCCCTGTCAGAAAGAGTTTCAACCTCCCATCTCCGGCAGAGCTTCAACTACTGTCCCAGGGTGAGGCGGGGGACACTGATCTAAGCAGTGCCCCATCAACACTGTGTACAGAAGGGGTGATGGGCTGCGACCTGACTCGGGACGTTGTGGGTCGGTTGGAGGGAATACTCGAAGACCTTCTCAATCCACTGACACATCTTCCGACAAGGAAGCAGAGTTGGGGGACCCTGTCGTGGACTCTCCTATCTCTGGGGCTGAGGTCGCTGAGGTAGCAGGACCCCCGGGTGTGGGGGAAGTAGGCCTGAAGTTCCTTAAGGCTCTGAATGCTGTAGGGTTTCTTGGTTGAAAAACACTGCACCATGCCTCTGCAGCATTCGCATGGACATCATGGACACTTTCCCCTGAACTGGCAGACTGGTGTGGTTGGTCCCCCTCTTCAAAAAGGGGGACCGGAAGGTGTGCTCCAACTACAGGGGGATCCCACTCCTCAGCCTCCCTGGTAAGGTCTATTCAGGGGTTCTGGAGCGGACGGGTCTGTCAGATAGCGAACCTCGGATTTGAGGATGAACCACGGTGGTGTTGTCCCAGTGGTGGACCAGCTCTACACCCTGTTCAGGGTCTTGGAGGGGGCATGGGAGTTCACTCAACCAGTCTACATGTGCTTTGTGGACTTGGAACTTCGATCTACATTTCCTACCCTCACCCTGATGATCACGAGCCGTGGGTAGTGACGGAAGAAGAGATCGTGAATACAAGCAGCCTAAAGGGTTTTCTCCACAGGGTGGTCGGGCTCTCCCTTAGAGATAGGGTGAGAGGCTCGGTTATCCGGGAGGGCTCAGAGTAAAGTCTCATCAAGAGGAGACCTGGATACAACCCAGGACACACTGGAGGGTCTATATCTTAGCTGGCCTGGAACGCCTCAAGATCCCCCTGACAAACTGACAAATGTAGCTAGGGAGAAAGAAATCTGAGCTTTCCCTGATTAGGCAGCTGCCCCTGCGACCCAATCCCTAGATAAGCGTTAGAAAATGGGTGGATGGCTGGATGGATGGATGGATTATATTTTGGTGCCTCAGCTGCTGTTAGAGCTGTAAGGATGAAGAGCTCAGGCTCAGCGTTTTCATTATGTTTTACAGCTGGGTTAACTGAGTCTACCGAAACCCTGCTGACAGCCCCAGACCTGAGTCCGAAGTGATGTTTGAGGACATAAGTTCGTCCATTAAACAAAGCTGCTTAGTTAGTCTAGAGCTGGAAAATGACTGAAGAGTTTTGCTGCAGTTAAAGTGGATGGAGCTGATTTGAGATCGGTTAATCGGGGTGTTGGTCCAACTGTTTTCTAATCCTTTTAACTGTGATGATGGATTTTAATCTTCAAGCTATGAAATATTCTGGTCATAAAAAATCCAAAATAATTTCAGATGTTTGATAATCAAATAAACTGTGTGCTTTTGTGCGGGGGTGTTTGTTTTTCAACTTACGGTTAAGGCCAGTGAAGCTGAAACATCCCTATCTGCTGAGTGATGTGGTCCCAGGTCCCCGGGGTTCCCAGAGCTACCAGCTTGGTCTTCAACTGATCCCTCATCAACAGGACCCGGTCTGCCATGGTCTTCACATTATCCTTCCTTTCAGAGGGATGGACGACACATCAGATAGACGAAAGGAGGAAACATTTTGGGGGTCAACGTGTTTTGGAACGGACCATTCAGCAAACAGATCGGGGTTGTTGAGGTGTCTTGCTGACAATTCGTGCTCCCTGAGATGGTGGGTTGGACCTCTAGGTTGTCCTCACAATCTTCTCCATCTGGGATAAGATGCGGATCAGGTTCTCTGTATCCTTTTGGCGACCACCGTCAGGTTCCCCACCCTCTCATTGACCCCATGGAAACAGAGTGAGCTGGGAACTGTGTGCACATGGCAGAGTTAACGGAGGTCAGCACTAAATCACAGAGAAAACACGTATATATGAATCCACAGGGATGTATCATGTGTCCTCACTGTACAGGCCGAAGGTTTTTGGCGAAGGACTGAGCGATGAAGAGCTCAAAGCCCTCAGAGACAAAAGAAACGAATCGCCCAGGAATCCTTTATCCAGGCTGCCAGCGGCGAATCCCTGTAGGCTGAGTCGAAGAACACAAACAGCTTTATTCCTCTGGAGAAAGAAGGAAAGGACCAAAAAAACTTAAAAAAAGTTTTCTCCAGAATAAACACATGAAAAAAATCATCTTATGATCTGAAAGTAAACAACATTCTTCTCGACTTCATGACCTCTGCGATGGTCTTCCACTCCTCCTGGGTGGGGTCTGTCCCGGTGGGCTTGTGTGTCACAGGCATGGAGGACGAAGATGGAGTGTTCAGGAGCTTTCTGTTAACAGCATAAAAGATCAAGAAACACCCTAATGCAGGGTTGCCCAAGTCTTTGTCCTCGAGACCTCACCTATTCTGCAACTATTAGATGCATCCCTTGTCCAACCACACCTGAGTGTAAATAAATCGGCTTGTTTCCAGGCCTCTGCAGAGCTGACATGCGGAGGGGAAATTCAGCCACTGACTTCAGGTGTGTTGGAGAAGGAATGCATCTAAAAGTTGCAGGATAGTAGATCTCAAGGACCAGACTTTGGCAAGCCTGACCTGATGTCTCTTGATCTTTTATTTTTCATCCGTTCTTTTGGGTTGTTAGAACTAAACATCTGAAAGTGATGGTTCTGAAGCTGTTCTTTGAACAGGAGCAACATTCCTTTCAAAGACAGTCGTATATGAAACTGGTCGCCGCGACAGATCGTTATTTTTAAAGAGGCAAATGTTAATGTTCTCAAATATCAGTTCAGGTTGTAAATCCTTTACCCTTCTGGTTTTAATGAATATCACAGTTCTTCCCCTCCTCCTCACCTCCAGGTCCTCTAGGAAGCCGCTGAGGTCCAGGCCCCTTTTAGCAGCATCCCAGTAGTGGTACGGACGTGATGTCCTTGAAATCCAGCATCAGCAAACACACCACTGTGGTTTTCTGGAGAAAAAAAAAAAAAAAAAAAAAAAAAAGAGTAACAGAATATTAATTGTTAAGTGTATTACTGCCTTCATCCTTAAAAACAGTTTTCTCTGCAAGCAGCGTCTGAAAGGAGAGAAGAAAAATCACAGCTCTTATTTCTATCCTACAGCTGTATACTGACCCCCATGTGGGTGCTGAGACATAGACAGGCGTGGCGGTGTTCTTCACTCCATTGTACCCACCGCTGCAGAAACTCTGCCCCGATCCTCAACGCACCAGTCCCACCCAAAGCCTGAACTCCTCCCACCTGGAAAAGAGAGGAAGGCCCTGCTCATGTAACACAGTGGGACGGACTGATCAGAGAACGAACAAAGAAGACAAAAACACGACTGAGCTGAAATATGAGCTCATCGTGGATCTGACTCAGAATAAAAACAGGGTGCGGACGTCACCCTGTTCTCCTTGATGGCGGCGCTGTCGTCTCCTAGAGCACCTTGGAGGCGGCAGAGCGGAACTCGGGCAGGCCGAGGATGGGCAGGTACTCATGGTTCAGGCTATCATCCTCCACAATGAGCCGCTCCACCTTCTTGACCACTGGCAGTACCAGGGTTGGCAGTCATCAGTACGGTACGCTGGAGAGCACAGAAAACAATCAAGAAACCACAACTGATGTTATAGTGAAGTCCAGTCAGAACAAAATAAACATTTAACCCTTAAAACTCCAAGCAGGTCAAGCCGTTTTTTTTAATGTAAACTAGTCTGTAGCAGCTGAAGCTTTTAATCCCAGTCAGCATGCAGACATGATGTTTTCAGGACAGCCTCAGTTGTCTGAGGTCTGAGGCTAAAATGATGTAAAATGAATGTATGAATAGATATAGCAGCATAAAGGCCGACCAGAAGAAGAAAGCAGAATTTTTATTACTAACAGAAGCACTGTTTTTTGTGCGGAAATCCTGTGTTGTCTGCTCCTCTACACCCGTGAAGGGCTTCTAATATCAGATGGACCACCTCTACAGACCTACTTCCAGTTTTTTTTTAGCTTCTGCTGCAGATCTGGTTACTTTTTTAGCCAAAAAAGCAAGATGCCACGGGAGAAGAAAACGAGTTGATGCTCTTGTGCGCCTTCGGAAACGCAGATCACCCAGCCTCTACCTGGGATTTTCCTGTCCAACGTGCACTCACTAAGCAACAAGATGGATGAGCTGCCGCTGCATTACAAGGAGAAACAATGGGCTTCTCCTCGTGTGTTTGTGTTTCACGGAGACGTGGTTCTGTGAACAGACCCCGGACAGTGCATTTGATCTGGAGGGTTCCAGCTGAGCCATGCAGCCTGGGACCCCGGAGCTCTCTGGCAAGACCAACGGCCTAGGGGGCGTCTGCTTCTACATCAACAGCGGCCTGCGTACACTGATGTGACTGAGTCTCAACACTGCTCCCCTGCTCTGGAATTTACTCATCAACTGTAAGCCATTTTACTCTCCATGTGAGTTTGCTTTCATTCATTCTGGTCGCTGCTTACTTCCCACTGACGTCTTTAGTCATGAAGTCTTTTGAGTGTTGGGTCCTGCCCCACTGCAAATGTTACCATCCCCCTTCTAAACCCTCTGCTGTTCACAAACAGGCCCAACAGGCCTGTAGACGGCACAATCAACCTGGCCCTCCATTTCATCCTGCAGCACTTGGACTCCCGGGAACCTACCACCAGAATCCTGTTCATGAAATTCAGCTCTGCCTTTCAATACCATCCTCCCAACTATGCTCCAGGACAAGCTTTCCCTGCTGAACGTACCCAACTCCCTCTGCAGGTGGATTACAGAGTTTCCTACCAGACCGGAGCCTACATGTTCGGCTGGGGAAGACGGTCTTGGACACTCTTACCATCCAGCACTGGATCCCCCTCAGGGCTGTGTACTTTAACCCTTTGCTCTTCTCCCTGTATATCCAAACAGCTGCACCTCCAGCACTCAGTCCGTAAAAACTGATCAAGTTTGCAGATGACACCACCCTCATCGGGCTCATCTCAGACAATGATGAGTCTGTCACAGAAAGGGGGTGGACCGGCTGGTGTCCTGGTGCAGCCACAACAACCTGAAGCTGAACACCCAGAAGACAGTGGAGATGATCGTGGATTTCAGGAAAACCACCAGCCCCACCAACCATCCCCCCTCATCCTCACTGACTGCCCCATCTCCCATTGTGGACTCCTTCCGCTTCCTGGGCACCGCCATCACCCAGGACATCAAATGGGGGCACCGAACCCAACCCGGCACCATCTTGTCTACCCTCATCTAAAAGCCCCCAGCAGAGGATGTTCTTCCTGAAGCAGCTGAGAAGAAAATCAAGCTGCCTGCCAAGATGTTGGTACAGTTCTGCACGGGCCTTTCATGGGAGTCCATCCTCACTCCTCCATCACCGGTGGTAGGCTGGAGCAACTGCCAGGGACGGGCACAGACTGCAGCGCATGTGCGTGTCGCTGAGAAGGCGATGGCTGCAGGCTCCATCTCTCCAGGACCTGTATGTCTCCAGGATCCCGGGGACATGCAGGTCGGATCGCAGTGGGCCCATTCTCATCCTGGACATGATCTGTTTGCCCTCTCCCCTCTAGGCAGGAGGCTACGGTCCATCTGGACCAGAACCTCACCCAACATGGGCAGCTTCTTCCCCTCTGCCATCCAGACTCATGAACATAAATAACTCTGTAAGGGACCAATGAACAATCCTCCCCTACTCAGTATCAGACTCATGAACACACAACCAACTCGTGCCATTTTGCACTTATGTGGTTCATTTCCACCACTCACCCTGCTACTAGACTTTAACATTAAATTTACCATCCACGTGTTGTTTGTTGTTACATGTATATTGTGTTCTATGTAAGAGGAGTATTTGTAGTTTAGTTTATTGTTTATTACGTTGCCCTTATAGCCTTATTTAAAGTCTTTATTATTTATTTTATTTCCCTTATTAGTCTATGTTTCATTTTACACTGTTGCACCAAGGAAACTTCCTAGTTTTGTGAAAACTTTCACTGACAATGGCAATAAACTGATTCAGATTCTGATTCTTTCCTCACTAAACCAACTCCAGCTCAGCTGCTTTGTGGCGCCACCGTGCATCAGAAACGTCTTCTTGGCTTTATCCAGCCATAGAGGAGCATTATTTTTCTTCTTTTCACACAACATAGAACTTTCTGCTCACTGGTTGATCTTTGGCTGCTCCTGATTGGACGTTACCGTCAATCTAAGCTC
This sequence comes from Melanotaenia boesemani, assembly GCF_017639745.1. Lineage (NCBI taxonomy): Eukaryota > Metazoa > Chordata > Actinopteri > Atheriniformes > Melanotaeniidae > Melanotaenia > Melanotaenia boesemani. Next base: position 2,748,536 of record NC_055685.1, read on the forward strand.
TCTGATTGGTGGAAAGTCTGACAGGAAGTGGCTTCATCCTCATGTCCAGGTCTAAACAGAGGTCTCTTAGCAACATAGTAGTGATCTTTTTATGATGAAAATGTGATTAATAATGCTGTTTATCATGGATCACTCATTGTGATTTTTACCATATAATCAACACTATACATCGTAAAAACAAAACATTTTTTGTGGCTGGATTGTAAACTCCTGGATGGATATAAATACCTGGGAAACGTCCGTAGAAACCTAAAGGGTAAACTATCTATCACAATTAACCCCACAAAGTTACACACTACGTTCATGAGAAACTGTTCATAATATAAAGATAGCAATTGATAGCACTGGAAATCTAGCAGAGTTTAATGGGTTGAAGCTTTTGTCTTTTAGTGCAGAAATGTTGAAAACCAGACGGTTTGATATTTACAACACGACCATCATCCCATTTCTTTCTACCTGAAGCAACCGCCCCAGATTACCGTCTTTCACTCTGTCAAACAACCTTTTAAATAACTAGTCTCCAAAAGTCCTTCGAAAAATACACACACACCACAGAGACAGGAGTAGGATGAAGACAACATTTACTTTGCTATCACACACTAAGGGTCACACAGACTAAACTAAACTGAGTGTGGCACATGACTTCTGAAGAATTCAACCTGGTTCACACTGAACTGCAGGATCAAATATCAGGGCGAGGCCAATGCAGAAGGATAAAATCAAGGCTGCAAAGGTCAACAATAAAAACACCATGTTTAAACATATTCGCTGGAAACCTGTCCCAGTGAAATTTGTTTCTGTAAAAGCACCAGGCTTCTGCTTCCTTGACTATATAAACTGACATACAGCTTTTAATGGCTCCAAATAAAGGATGAATCTCTCTGCTGATCATTTTCAGGCCAAACTGCGTAGCTGATCACAGATATGTTACAACAGCAAGTCATGTGCATCATAAGAAAGGTGAATGTTTCAGGGTTTATTTCCCCTGTCAATCTGTTAAGTAAAACTAAATCATTTATTTTCATAATTAAAAATGTATTAAGATGAATGTGAATTCATGGTCTACAAATGTAGGAGTCCAAGGGTGGAAGGGGGGAGTGGTCGATTCTGTCGATGACTGTCAGCTTAGTTTACCTGTAGTTTAGTTTACAGTTCAAAGCAAATTAATACGATTTTAAATAAATAAGCAAGCATTTCTTTCAGGTTGCAGTCTACAATGTGCAACAGTGTCCATTGGAAGTCTCTTAACATATAAGGAAAATTATTTGGATTGTAAGATAACTTCGCTAGCGCAGCTGAAAAGAATCATAATATCAGCAGAAGTTGTTTGAGGAATTCTATAAATGCTAAGTTATCTGTTTAACAAATAAAGGCCAAACATCATATTTTATCAAGTTGGAACATTTTCTAATTGTATTTACAAACCAACTCTGATTTGTTTGTTCCACCCATGTGGTTAAAAGGGGCGTTCTCGCCGCACAAGCCATCGATCTGAGCGGGTCATCCCACTGATGACCCGGCTGATCGCGCTGTTTAAGTTTAAATGGAGTGAAAACTCCGCCCACCCGGCTCGCCGCCGGGTCACACGGGCGGTAAATTGTGCGGACCCACTTCCTGCTGCAGGGGACACATATCACTGAGGAGTGATGCATTCAAGGACACAGTTAGCGTAACAAGTAGAACACACTAATCAAATGAACCTGTCATGTCAAACTCCAGTCTCTAACTGAGAATGATTTGTTGGATGAGCAGATGAGTAACGAGAGCAGTACTTCCATTGATACAGATTAGTATGTATAAGGTCAACATTAGCAGTGTGCTAACAACAGGGTTAGATTTTTAAATTATGCGACGGCTTGTCTGGTTCAGTTAGCTTGTAGAGAAGGTCATATCAGAGGAATGTGAATGTATGGTAACATGATGACACCATCACCTCTAAAGGTGCACGCAGCGCGCTCACTTAGCTTTAGCATTAGCCGTCTGCTATCATCTGTTTACCTCCAACTCCCAGGTTCACCTTCTGCGGGTGGCTGTCCTCTCTGAAGTCAGCGGTCAGCTTAAAGACGGCTACAGGCGGGGCCTGGGGGACCTCACTGAACAGGGACATGGCTCAGGATAGACAGATGTTCCCGGTGTGGAGCAGGAGGACACGGGGTGCGGACACTTCCAGAGACGTTTAGGTTCACCTTCACTCAGTTGTTTCAGGATGTGCATGAGAGAGGCGTCATTCCGGCAGCCAATAGGAGGGCTTGTAACACCGGGGTAGGTCCTAGAACAGCCAATTACAGCACAGAAATGGAAATTGTATTATTATTATTATTATTATTATTATATATTTTTTACTTTTTCGTTTTCTTTGTTAGATTGAAAGGAATTCATTCAGTTATTTTCTTATTATTATTATTTCTTATTATTCCAATCCAGGTTTGCAATGAAGATGGGACCAATCCCAGCAATTAGCAGGCGAGAGGCAGGGTACACCTTGAACAGGTCACAGGTACATCACAGTTTAAAGTAAATGGTAGTTCTTATTTAAGTTCCTGTTCTGCAGGGCTGTTGATTTGCGCAGGAATCACCTGCTGTATCTCTCAGTGTTGCTGTGGGACTGAAAAAGCCTCTGAGTGAACACACTTTGTTGTTTCCTCACTATATTGTAGAGAACGTGAAGAATTGGTCATCGTGTCCAGCAGCTTACACAGCATTCTGCTCTACTCAATCTGCTCCAGGATCCCTAGAACAGAACCAGAACCTGTGGATCAGTTTGTTGAGTTTTGTTAAGTCCTCTGGTTCTGGTTCTGCTGCTGCAACAGATGGTGCAAAGCAGATGAAACTCTCCATCACAGACTGATAGAAGATAGGAAACATCTTGGTTCAGACATTGAAGGATCTCAACTTCCTCCAGAAGTAGTCTGTTCTGTGCAAACTTCTAGATGTTTGTGCGTCATATTTCCAATTCAGTCTGTTGTCCAACTGAACGCCAAGGTACTTGTAGTCCCTGGGTGGGTCCCTGTTCTCATGATATGCATTAAAATTAAATACATGCAATAGAGAAATCCCCTTGTATCCAGACTTTATAATTGTATATAGAAAAGAAAAACCTTTGCAGGGAAACAAGTTTAAGACAGGAGTGGGTGAGATGAACATAACCTAGTTTTTTCCACTCCCATTAAATTTAAATAGAACAGGGCTACTCAGTTTGGTCCTATGAGGGCTGCAGTCCTGCAGGTTTTTGATGTTTCCCTGCTCCAACACACCTGACTCAAATTAATGAGTCATCGTGCAGAACTTCATAGGCTGTTGGATCCATTTAATTTGAGTCAGGTGTGTTAGAGCAGGCATACCTGCAAGACTGTAGCCCTCATAGGACCGAGCCTCGATACATAACATAACATAACATAACATAACATAACATAACATAACATAACAGTTTGTATCTTTACAGCCTACAGCAAATCCTTTCAAGTATAGTCTTACATAATTAACAGGATTAATGAAAAGGTAAGTCTTTTAACTTAACTCATCATGATGGTAATTTTATTCATGACACTAATGGATGAGATCCTGCTATAGAGATTTACCACATTTTTAAAGATAGTGTTTACGTTTGAATAAATTAATTTGAAAATATGACATCATTAAAGCACACAGCTGCTGATTAAGACAATTTTTGTGTCCCTGAGTTTACACTTTAAATGTAAATCTATTGTGGGTTAAAGTGCCTCAAGTTGACTTTGTTGTGATTTGGTGCTATACAAATAAAGCTGAACTGGATTAAACTGAAAAGCTATCACCATACTTGTATCATCCAGACTAGCAGGATGCAGTCTGACCTCTGATTAAACACTTGTAAGTATTCTGAATGCACATGTGTCCTCTGTTAAATATTCTGTTGTTTATTAATTATGGTCTTCATAAGAACTTGTTAGAGTTATAAATAGACCTGTCGAAGAACGTGCAGTAAGGGGAACAGATAAGAAAAGAGTCTGATGAATATATGTAAATGTTGTAGCAGGAGCTCTTCCACAAGATGTCAGCATGCTCATGAAGAGGAACGTCTTGACAGTCACTTCAAACTTCACATTAATTCTAAGACTCCACAATTGTCTTATAAACTCCATCCAGTGTGTGATCTGTTAGTAGAAATGGTTAGGTTGGAAAAACACTGGAATCTATCAGAAATAAGAGTTGACTGGAAATGCAACAGGGATGAAGTTATCTAAATTTTATCTATGAAACGCAGCAAGCGAGTGCTTGATCTGCCAGCAAGTCTTCACTGGCAGACAGAATCAGATTCAGGTCCCTGATTCTGCCTAGAGAGATGGTTCTCGGTCTGCCACAGCTCTAAATCTCAACTCCTTCCTCTGGAACAGGAGCTGGTCTGATGTTCTGGTGCTCTTCTCAGGAAACAGTCTGGTTCCACAAAAGTGGAGCAAACTTCAAAATGCCATCAGATCAGGGGTGTCCCTTTCTATCTCCAAGAAGTTCTGAAGACTAATCTCTTTAAGATGCATCTGGACCTTCAGCTGATCCATCTACTGCTGGCCAAAGCCTCATCAGAAATGGTCTCCATGGAAACGTGGCTGTCAAAAAGCCTTTCTGAAGGAAGAGAACCAGGAAGAAAAGGCTGAGATATGTCACATGGCACGAAAACTGGGCTGAAAATCAGTGGAAACAGGTCTAATGGAGGGATAGATCCTTCACAGAACCTGGACCTCAACGTTACTGAAGCAGCATAGGATCATCTGGACAGAGAAATCAACAAAAGGCAGAAATATCCAAAGAAAGGCTTTGGAAAGTCCTTCATGGATCCTGGAGGACTGTTCCTGAAATGACAGCAAGCCTCTCTAAGAGGGTTCAGACTGTGATGGAAAATAAAGCTGCTCTGACCACATATTCACTTTCAGGCTCCATTGAATTGGACCGACTCTGTTATTGACTCAGCTACAGAATTTATATTTATTAATGTTTGTACATGTTTCTGTAAATCACTGCAGCTGTTTCCTGTTTTCTGGGAAATAAGAAAAGCGTCTAGACCAGGACTGTAGGACGTTACTGTATGCAGGGTTTCTTACTGCGCCGTGGATGCTGTTCCTCATGCATAATCTCTTTGGATTATACTGTGTGTTAAATGACTAACTGTAAGTGTCAGTGTAAATGTTATGTATATGTAGCTCATCATTTTTACAAGGCACTTGTTTGCTCTTTGTATTCATGAGAGTGAAGTCAGATCTGGAACTCATACACTCAGAGAAAGTCACACAGAAAGACAGCCTCTCTTCCTTTTGCTGCTGAACTGCAGATATCCAGGTGTGTTGTTCTTTTCTTCCTACCTCTCTTTGTCTCTCTTTCTTCCCTCCTTTCTTGTGTTAGATCTGAAGTGTTTGATAAATGTCCCTGGTGTTACTTCTGTACAGCATCCACTTGCAGCCCTCCTGCAGCTAAAGTAGTCTGTTTTTGTGTCAGTGAAGTGTTTCTTTGACACACTCAGGCACCCATCCCTTTGTTCAACTGTAAAATCCAGAAGACAAATTCTCTTTTGTAAACTTCAAACTGTCAAGCGTAAATTAAGCATTGACATCAAATTAAGATGTTTTAAAATCTAAATCTCAAAATGTGTTTTTCAGGATGGGAGCACAGAAACATTCATTTACACACAGCAGTTGTCCTCTGACTCTGTCATTGCCTCACATGATGAGGCCTCCACTTTCCTCCTCTGACTCTCCAGAAAAACATAGTTGAACCATCAACAGTGTTACATTTCAAAGGGCCAAAGGCCCAAAGCTCCTGAATGCAGCTGATTGAGTCAATTTGTCGACATGATGGATGTTCTGTGGCCTCTGCAGGCTCAGCTGCAGGGCAGGCACAAGACTTTCAGAAATGTTTCAGAAGTGAAAAGAACAAGAAAAGATGTTTCGAAGAAGTGACAGGAGGTAATGACCCTTAGAAGAAACCTGGAGTTACTCATTTAAAAGCTCAATGTAAGTCATGTTAGGAAGAGCCAAATGAGCTTATACTTCACTGATGGCTAGATCGGATCTTTTTTTTACCCCTCTATTTTATTTTTCTTTTAACAACACATAGATGACAACAGAAGGCAAGGTATAGTGTTATGTACAGGAAAATAAAGACAAAAAAAGAAGAATGAACACAAACAAACAAATAAACAACACTTATTAAAGTGTATTATATAGTGAATTTGTTATTAATGTAGCTCAACTCATCTGGGCAGTATTGGTTAATGACGAATTAATAAATAGTAGATGAAACACGAAAAAGGGAGATTAATAATAATCATAATATTAACCATTAAGTTTGAAAGAAAACATGTATTTTAATACTACTACTACTACTACTACTACTACTACTACTACTACTAATAATAATAATAATAATAGCATTCACCATCATTTTCATAACGGATAGAATGGATAATGAGAAAAAAAGGTGATATTCATTCTTTTCAGTTGGTGCAGGGACAGTTGTAATTTAATGAGGCAAAAAGTAGTTATAGTTATACAATTATAATATAAATTGGTGACTATATTGGGGGTCTGGTCTAAAAGCAGCCTCCATTAAAGTCTCACAGGATCAAAGATGTTCAGAGGATTTACAGTTTGTCTTGTAAACAATTTAATAGTTTACAAACAACTGTCCTCTAATAAAGATCGAAAGGATCTCCTTATTTTTTCCCTCTACGGTCAGAAAATCATTAAAACATCCAATCAGTCTGGAGGAATTTCAGTGTGTAGGTCTAATCTGGACATTTTGATCTCTGATCCCTCAGTTGGACCTGCATCCAGACCCATAATCATCACCACCTGATAGAACCACATCAACAAGGATTACTGTGGAAACATTCATCAAGCTCTGCAAATCAGAGTTACATTCACAGATATTACCGAGCAGAAAAGAAGCTGCATGCTAATCTGATCCAGAGGCTGTGTCAACTTCTCTGGACTCTGAGGCATCTGGGATGGACTATCACACAGTGGAAACCTGGACTGTGGTCAGACCAACCAGTACAACCAGTAGAAATGGAGCAAAGAGCAGAAAGAGTCTCCAGACTGATGTCAGTCTAAAAGGCTGGTGTATACACGTTAATAAAACACGAAGGCCATGGTTAGCATGAAGAAGTAACACATTCATTGCACTTCTAACTTTGTGTTCTTGATGGTATGGGGTCAGATCAAGGTTCTGTGATGTATGGAGCTGGATCGGGGTTCTGTGATGGTATAATGTTCTAATGATAAGGGGTCAGATCAGGTTTGGATCAGGGTTCTGTGGGGGTATGGGGTTGTATCAGGGTTCTGTGGGGTTATGGGGTTGTATCAGGGTTCTGTAGTGGTATGGGGTTGCATCGGGTTCTGTAGGGTATGGGGTTGTATCGGGTTCTGTGGGGGTATGGGGTTGTATCAGGGTTCTGTAGTGGTATGGGGTTGTATCGGGTTCTGTGAGGGTATGGGGTTGCATCGGGTTCTGTAGAGGTATGGGGTTGTATTGGGTTCTGTGGGGGTATGGGGTTGTATCAGGGTTCTGTAGTGGTATGGGGTTGCATCGGGTTCTGTGGGAGTATGGGGTTGCATTGGGTTCTGTAGGGGTATGGGGTTGTATCGGGTTCTGTGGGGGTATGGGGTTGTATCGGGTTCTGTGGGGGTATGGGGTTGCATTGGGTTCTGTGGGAGTATGGGGTTGTATCAGGGTTCTGTGGGGGTATGGGGTTGTATCGGGTTCTGTGGGGGTATGGGGTTGCATCGGGTTCTGTGGGAGTATGGGGTTGCATCGGGTTCTGTGGGAGTATGGGGTTGCATTGGGTTCTGTAGGGGTATGGGGTTGTATCGGGTTCTGTGGGGGTATGGGGTTGCATCGGGTTCTGTGGGAGTATGGGGTTGCATTGGGTTCTGTGGGAGTATGGGGTTGTATCAGGGTTCTGTGGGGGTATGGGGTTGTATCAGGATTCTGTGGAGGTATGGGGTTGTATCAGGGTTCTGTGGTGGTATGGGGTTGTATCGGGTTCTGTCGGGGTATGGGGTTGTATCAGGGTTCTGTGGTGGTATGAGGTTGTATCGGGTTCTGTGGGGGTATGGGGTTGTATCAGGGTTCTGTGGGGGTATGGGGTTGTATCGGGTTCTGTGGTGGTATGGGGTTGTATCGAGTTCTGTGGTGGTATGGGGTTGTATCAGGTTCTGTGGGGGTATGGGGTTGTATCGGGTTCTGTGGGGTATGGGGTTGTATCGAGTTCTGTGGTGGTATGGGGTTGTATCGGGTTCTGTGGGGGTATGGGGTTGTATCGGGTTCTGTGGGGGTATGGGGTTGTATCGGGTTCTGTGGGGGTATGGGGTTGTATCGGGTTCTGTGGGGGTATGGGGTTGTATCGGGTTCTGTGGGGGTATGGGGTTGTATCGGGTTCTGTGGGGTATGGGGTTGTATCGGGTTCTGTGGTGGTATGGGGTTGTATCAGGGTTCTGTGGTGGTATGGGGTTGTATCGGGTTCTGTGGGGGTATGGGGTTGTATCGGGTTCTGTGGGGGTATGGGGTTGTATCGAGTTCTGTGGTGGTATGGGGTTGTATCGGGTTCTGTGATGCAACTTTTTCTGATTTGGAACTGTTCAGCTTCTAACAGGATCACAGGAACATGTGGTCCTTCTGGACCCAGCAGCAACCTGATGAAAAAGTGTGGGACAAATGTGTCCACTGTAACATATCGCTTCAGTCTGTTAAGATGAGCAGCCCAAGAGTCACAATAATGAAATCTGTGTGAGTTTAGTCATAACAGGAGAAAACACATCCTTCATTTAGAAATGTGTGCAAACAGCAGGTTGTACGGTAAGTTGAACAGGTGGAGAGTGATGGACTTCTCATTGTTTAAAGCTTTGCCGCATTTCCCACTGAGAGAAACTAAAAACCAAGCGCCATCAACAGGAGGAAACGATAATAATAATTAGATAATCTGATTTCCTGCAGCTGGAGGAACAAAAGTTGCCACAGTTGCACATTTTCAGTCAACAACTGTTATCCTGCACCAAGGATGTGTGAGAAGGGTCTAATGTGGTCTCTCGTGTGCTTCATTCACTGTATGTCTGTATTAGGCAGTGAGAGGAGGAGGAGAAGGCTCTTCATTGCCTGTGGGGAAGGTTTGAGATGAGACAGTGAGTGGGTGTTTGGGGGGGATCAGGGGGATTTACTGTGTGCTCAGTAATTATCAGATTTGTCAAGCCCACAGCAGGACACACACACACACACACACACACACACACACGTTAACCAGCCCTAGGCCAGTTTAAGGCTGAGAGAGGAGCGCAGTCAGTGGGACAAGCTGACAGGCCGGCCCCCGGGGGAAGATGATAACCAGCCCTGCTCTGACAGCTGCTTAGTGTTAAATTCTTCCTGCTCAAAAACACTCAAACAGACTCTCAGGCCAGCTCTGATGCACATATGAAGGAACAGAAAAAGCGAGTTTAAGCATCGTTAATGTGCAGCTCATGAAGACGGAATCATAATCACATCCACACATTCATGTGAAGACAGCTGTATCTTCCCAAGTTAAAGGATTTCATCTGAGCAAGAGGAGGTGACCAGGGGAGAGGAAACAGGATGAGAAAGTTAGATTAGTCTGATCTAAGACACTGAGCACCTTTAGCAGGAAGACAGTGTGGGCGAACTTAAAGCAGCTCCTAAAAAAAAAAAGAGGAGACAGCTGTGATAAGATCTGATCAAAGTCTGTCAGGACGGGCTTCACTTGGTCATTTTTCCAGTTTTACTTTCATGTTCTCCTTGCTTTCCCAAACTTGATAGGTCCTCATAAGGGTTGAAAGAATGACAGACATCATCAGCTGCTATAAAACTAATAATTATTTTAATTTTCAATTGCTCAAACTTTACTCCCTTATGTTCACAAAAACAGACAAAGTGTTTTTTAAGTCAAACATAGATGTTCATTTAGTTACTGATGGTAATCAATGAAATCTGTGTTCATAGATTATTGTTAGTATGGTGTTTTCCTCTGTTAGATAAAGAGGGAAAAATCTTCTGTTTATTTTTTACACTGGGGATAATTTCTCTGAGGACCCTAGATGTCCCGAGACATTAAGAGCGTGAATATGAACCTGATTACTGTGGAGCAATTTTTCATTTACATTGAGTCTATTTTGGAGTTTTTCCTAAAAATATGAACAAAACTGAAAAGTTCAGTCGCCAGTGCTACTTTAAAAAAAATCTAAAGTTTGATTTCAAATATACCATTCATGAAAAGAAAAATAGAATGATAATGTTACACTTGTCTACTTATCTTTTCCTCAGTTTTCTTCTTCACATCTCCACTGATGGAGTTTAGAGGAAAAACACCCTCATAACCTCAACATGAATCTTTTTAGTGCATCACCTCCTCTGCAATCCGTCTCAGCAATGCTAGAAGTTGTGGGTCGCGTCAGAGGAGGCAATCATCTAAACAGATGCTGCAACCTGAAACTTTTTGGATTTTAAAAGAAAGAAAGAAAACATCTCCTCAAAGATTAATCAATTTTTTTCTTTGTTTGTAAAATGTTTGAAATGTAAGTGTGGGAGAATGAGGATATCCAACAACACCCCTTCCTTTCTTTGCCCACCTGCAATGGTGTGTGGCAAGATTGGCCCAAATGCAAAGTGAGACTCGGGAGCACATGGGGAACAAGAGGAAGACACTGGGGCCGATGACAGAAACACAGCTAACATGACACATGCTGGCACAAGACAAAGGAAAACTTGAATCATATATACTGAAGGACTTAGTACAAAAACAAGAAGTAGGTGACAGCAAATTCAAAATGTCAAATTTAAGATTTTCCCAGATTTTATATGGGAACCTCTGAAAAGTGTTAAATCAACACTTTTTAAAGTGTTTACATTATTAACAGAGAGTCTTTGTTCATCTAATTCTGACTGATGTGGTAGTCACACATCAGCATTACTGTCTGAGGCCATGTTACCACTACTTTGACAACCATTTAAATGCTTTCTAAAACCTGCATAAACACCACTGAACAGCCTTCCTGAGCACAAAGAACAACAAATTTCTTGCCAGGATATAACCCATGAAAACTTTAAATGCTGAATTAATGCACTGAGTGTTTCATGCAACGATCTACAAACATGACACCTGTACATTGTTCAAGATGGTGATCTTTAGCTTTCTCCTTTAGCTTTGTTTTTTCTTCGCCTACTCCGAACAATAAAAATAAAAGTTGAATAATTGCACTATGTGCACAGTGCAATAACCTACAGGTGTAGCATGTATACATTGTTTTAAAGACGTGGCTCTTAGCTCGCATTCATGAACTTGGCTCACAACTCCTTCGCTCTGGGACTTGCTTTAGTGCTGTGAGCATCAGTCCCATAGACTGCTGTCTGAAGGAATGTGTACATGTGGCTCAGAGAGATGTCATAGCTTACACTGAATGTGAAATTTAAAGAGCTCATCAAAGGCTGCCAATGATGTGGTTCCCTGGCAGGGAGTGAACTTCTTTTCCATCACAATGTAGTAAGTGCTGATTGCTTGCAAGTTCCAGAGGCAAGAAGGTACGGCTGGCAATGTTTATCCTTCTTCTGTAGGTACTCATCCACGCTTCTACAGGACTGTGTGGAAAGTTACATGCCAGTTTTGTTGTACAGTTTGTACAGTACAGTTTTGCATCTCCATTACACCTTTAACTAACAAAACACAAAAGCAGAAAGCCATGAACTGGTACATACCTTGTGAAATACAATCAGATGGTCCATGGCCTGAGCTGTGAAGGTTTTCTGTGTTTTCTTTCTGGTAGGCTGAGGTGGTAGGACATGAAGGAGGAACCAATTCTGTTTAATTCATATTTGCTTTTAAAATGAACTTTATTGGTCATTTAACAAAATCCCAACAGAAGTATTACAGTACATCTAATTTATAAGACAATATCTAATTTCACTTCAGACTTAAATAGGTAAACTCACTTCAGACTTGTCTACTTGTAAATAAAAAACCAATCATCTTGAGCACAAGACAGACTAAATCTTGCATTTAAGAGTCTAATTCAGGCTGTAATTGAATACCTGGGTGATCCTCTGAAGACTTCTTAGTATACTGGTTCTTCTCCGATGTCAACAAACTCTGGAGTGGTAGGGTGGTAGTAAGGCTCTCTGCTTCTCTGATCACCTTCCTCTGAAGGAAGTCTGCCACTTCTTAAGCAGTTTGGCAGCCTTTTCTGGTACAAATAGGAGAAGAAAATCTTGAAGTATCTGCAGCAACTTAGAAATTGACAAACATATTGGTTTAACTTGCAACTCTGACATTTCATTTGCTCAGCATAATTACTGAGAGAAGTGCATACAACATCAGAAATGACTGAAAGAATAAAAGTATAACAGTAAAATCTTTGTGGAAAACAGATTCATTAAAGTATCTTAGCCAAATATCTGATCACAATTAGATTTTAGAATGAAGTTTTATGAAGAAAAATGCCACACTTACATATACTTTGCTGGAGAAAGGATGTCTTAACGAAGGGAGCAAGGTGACAATTCCAAGGGCATAATTCTCTTTATTGACTTGCCAAGGGATTCTCCTGCAAAGACAATGGTTATTTTAAATAAAGTTAGGAGACCAACAAAAAAAAGCAGCAATTACATTAGTTAATTAATTGCTCCTTTTGTCTAAGCTCATTCAAGTACCACTTTATAGTCTGGCAACAGTCCAATAGATTAAAGTGCCAAATTGATTTCTAAAGCATTTTCCAATCTAAATGGTAAATGGTCTGTATTTATAAAGCACTTTTATCCAAAGCGCTGTACATATACATCACATTCACGGCGGAAGCTGCCATGCAAGGCGTTCAACCACGACCCATCAGGAGCAATTTGGGGTTCAGTGTCTTACTCAGGGACACCTCGACATGAGCTCGAAGGCTGGGGATCGATCCTGCAACCATTGGGCTGTAGGACGACCGCTCTACCCACTGAGCCATGCCGCCCCATCTAAATGACATGCTGAAGGAAACATGACATGAATTTAAAAGAAAAAAATACTTTTTTTTCATAAAACATACCCTTCACTCTCAACCATGTGTGCTGTAAGATTGTTGACCATATAGCTTCTTCTTCTACTGTCTCTCAGTGTCCCAGTTACATCATATCCTTGGATTACTGTGAACCTCTTGGTTTGGCCTCCAGTATCCCCCAGATCAGCTGAATAGTTAAATGTCAGATGTCAACTGAACAATCTGTGGAAGAGTTCCTCTTTAATTTGGAAAGCTACAAGCTAATTTTAAACATCATGACAAAATAAAGTATTATTTAAGTAAATGTCATATTTAGCCTTTTTCTTCTCCTTCTTTTTTTTTTTTTTTTTTTTTTTTTTGCCTTGGCCAAACTAAAATGAAAAGGAAAAAAAACTTGGCACCTAAATATTAGGATGACGGTAATGTTTTAGACGTGAGACAAACTAGAGCTAACAATAAAACTCACATCTCTAGAATTCGCTGTCACTGCACACACTGGACACAGATGGCAAACCTCCACTGGAGGAGGATGGACGTGATGTCTCAGATGAGCCTGGATCTAAAGGAAACAAAAAATCTTTTTGTAGCATAGTTGTTGGATTTCAGACATTAGTAAATTCTTTTATTTAGATATTTTAAATATTTAAAATATAAAACAGAGTTTCACTTATGTTGAGTTACTTGTGGTTTGTCCTCTTAAACGAATTACTCAGAATCAGCAGCCTGCAGTTTGATATACGTCCTTCAGTTTGGATACCTTTACAATCATTTTGTTCTCTATATTAGGCTATAAAGAAAGGAACAAAACTTTTAATGCAAATCCTATTTGAAGGATACAAAAAGCACTCTAAAACATTCACTACAGTTAAATACTATATGAGGGACCAAAATATACTATTTGGCACTGAAGCTGATGGATGTACAAACGCTCCCTCTCAGTTCCTGCACCTGTCATGGATTTATAAACTACTGATCATTAAATGTTCATGCAGCCATTTTACAAGCAGATGGATTAAAACCTGCAAGTTTACAAACTGTCGGCTGCAGCTTAACCATCATACTGAAAATTTATATGTAAAGTAAACATTTATTGTTCTAAAATTATGATTCTGAAATCAAATATATGATCCTGGGCATTATTGAATATAAAGACAGATGTCTGCATGTTCAGGATTTATTAATGTTGTTTAAGCAAAAGAAGTAAAAATATGCAAGGAAGCATTTTTGTTTATTACAAGTACAATAGAATATTCCAAAAAAATCGATGTGATGTCAGTTCCAGTCTGAAACCAGTAAAACCAGTAAACAGTCCTGAATGTGTGACAGAACCAGACTGGGACTCATCAGAGAACAACAAACATCCAGCCTGGTGGAGGAAAGTGATGTTCTTATCTGTACATGGAGTTTCATCCAGATGTAAAACCCTTCAGCAGGAAGCCTTTCTACCTGGATTCTCAGGTGTATAACCTCAGCTGTTCTCTCATCATCTGTTCATCTAGCTGTTACCTTGGAAACCCAACCATCTTTACTTCTGGGATGTGTCCACCGGTCTCTGGGATATGTCCACCATTCACTGGGATGTGTCCACTGGTCTCTGGGATGAGTCCACTGGTCTCTAGGACGTGTCCACAATTCACTGGGATGTGTCCACTGGTCTCTGGGATGTGTTCATCATTCTCTGGGACGTGCCCACCATTCTCTGGGATGTGTCCACAGGTCTCTGGGACGTGTCAACCATTCTCTGGGATGTGTCTAACGTTCACTGGGACGTGTCCACCGGTCTCTGGGATGTGTCCACCATTCACTGGGATGTGTCCACTGGTCTCTAGGTGTGTCCACCATTCATTGGGATGTGTCCACCAATCTCTGGGATGTCCACTGTTCTTTGGGATGTGTCCACTGGTCTCTGGGATGTGTCCACTAGTCTCTGGGATGTGTCCACCTGTCTCTGGGATGTATCCACTCTTCTCTGGGATGTGTCCACCGGTCTCTGGGACGTGTCCACCAGTCTCTGGGATGTGTCCACCGGTCTTTGGGACGTGTCCACCGGTCTCTGGGACGTGTCCACTCTTCTTTGGGATGTGTCCACCGGTCTCTGGGATGTGTCCACCAGTCTCTGGGATATGTCTACCGTTCACTGGGACGTGTCCACTGGTCTCTGGGACATGTCCACTCTTCTTTGGGACATGTCCACCAGTCTCTGGGACGTGTCCACCGGTCTCTGGGACGTGTCCACTCTTCTTTGGGATGTGTCCACCCTTCTCTGGGTATAGCCTAGATATTTTTTTATTTCAGCCAATACTGGCAAGTACATCTTACCACATTGGCAAATTATTTCGCTTGATTAAAATCAGAATCTCTAAGTTCGGTGCTGTTTTTTCTTTATATTAAGATAGCTGATTTTTGCAGTGCAACAACTTGTAAACAGTTGTCTTAGTTGTGCAGCTGGGATCAGACCTTATGAAAAGTGTAGGTGTGAGTTTACTGCATGTCTCAGCACAGGCAGAACTGCCTCTGTGTCTGTGTGTTGAGTCTGGCACTTTTCTGACAGGAAGTGATCCATGTCAGTGCATACACATCAACAAACAGGACCTATGAGGAGGAAGAGGAGGAGGTGGCAGACAGGATCAAGGGTCAGAGTGGGCGGAGACTGTTGATTGACAGTCTAACCCAGCAACATGTCTGCTGTTTGTTTGAGTAGAGGCCTGTTCTGTCATCAGCAAAGACCAGACAAAACGGAAGAAGGAGACAGCACAGAGATGGATTGTAGGCTGGACAGCGAAGTAGACTGCACTGAGAAGAAAATAAATCACAGGAACAAGTTGTCCATCTTTCTGAATCCAGAGAAACAGACTCACTGCTTCGGATTTGTGTGCTTTTTAAAATGTTTAATAATAATAATGTAATAGATTTATATGGCACTTTTCAAGGCACCCAAAGCGTTTTACAGTGAACCCATGATTCATTTACATCCAGGGCTGTAGCCAGGGTTTTAGAAATACCAGAGTCCACCACCCATTATGGCCCACACATCTCAAGAGCACAAAATCTATTTAAAATGAAAGTAACTTATGTTTCCCACAAACCCTCCCTCTCATGTCCTGTATCTTGTCTTCATCTACTCTGTCTTCTTTTTGCTCTCTACTCCCCTCTGAACGTTCTGTCTCCTCGCACACCTGTCCTGCCTGAGTGTATCAGAAACATTTATGGTAAAGTGATCTACACCTTCATTAGTTTGTCTTTATCTGGAACAATAACACATCTCTGTAGTCAAAGGTTAACACTGAATGAAACGAGACCATCACACAGGGACAAACACGTCATCTATCTATCTATCTATCTATCTATCTATCTATCTATCTATCTATCTATCTATCTATCTATCTATCTATCTGGGCCTGCTGAAATGATGAGTTGATCTCAGGGACATATCGCTGTGTTCATACTAACTTATCACTTCAAGCTGAAGTCATGCAGCTTTTCATTGTAATATTTACTTATTTCGTTATTTATATTGTTGCCATATTTATTACAGCACATTTGAACAAAATGGGAAGCCTTAGTTTTAAGATTGCCTTGTTTGATTATCAGCACAAACACCTAAACCCTGCAGACAGATGGAAATTACTTTCCTAAAATTCAGCAACAACCTGGATAGTACCTGATAGTATCTGTATAGTACCTGGCAGTACCTACTGTAGATAGTACCTGATAATATCTGGATAGTATCTGCCTGCAGCACCAAGACTACTACTTCTGTTTCGTGACCCTGTCTTTCTCCTCCTCTCCTCCCATCACCTCTTCTTCGGTGTTCTGATTGACAGTTTGTGTTCTCCAGAAACCACATAAGTGTTTTAAAAGCATCAACATCAGTTCCTCTTTAATGGCTTGATGGGAATTTCTAAAAATAACCACGTCTTCACTTATTTCATGTAAGCTTACATTCATCTGAAGCAACCCTGACATCCTTCAAAACAAAATATGATTAACTTCACTCAAAGGAAAAATAAGAAAATGGAAACATCTTGTCATTTAATATTCTCACTTCACATTATGGAATCAGCAGCACTAAATTTTTAGAATACTGCCAGCTTAAATCTATTATAAATAAATCGATTATATATAAACTTAAAGATTCAGTCTACCTTCCATCTTCAAAATGGGAGGCTGACTTATCCAGTAACTTTAATCAACACGAATGGTCACAAATATCTTTAAACACATTTAAAATTATTAAGGATTCAAATGTGCAACAAAAACTAACTTGGGATGTGCGGTTGGAAAATTGGGGTTGCTGTCTGGGGGTCTCTGCCTTGTGAGGAGCCCTTCTGGGCTCTTGGGTCCCTGTACCCTTCGCTCTGGCCGCCCTGGATTGCCGGTGTCTGGTGGGATTGGCGGTTGCCAGTCTTGGCCCACTGGACCTATGCTCCATGACCGCGGGGGGCTCTGGCTGGGGCCTTCCTCTGCTGCCCTCTGGGTGGGCCTGGGGTGGTCTTCGTGGTGGGATGGCTGGGGTTCGTGCTCCAGGATTGCTGCTCATTACGCAGGTTTCTGGTTGTTGTCTGATTGTCAACTTAGTTTACCTGTAAAAGCAGTAGGAAATTGTCTGTTGTGCAGGTGTAGCAGTTGCTTGTCTGGTGATAGTTTGGATTGATGGACCGATGCCTTCTATCCTATATGTCTTTGTCTTATTCTTCTTCCTGCTTTTCTTTTTGTTTCTTTTCGCTGTCCTCCTTCTTTTATGTCCCTTCCAGTCAGGTACAGCAAGATTACATAGTTTCCATAAATCAAAATAAATAAATAAGATTAAACAAATAAATTATCAGATTATCAAAAGGAGCCTTATAACCATAAAGCTCCCATTGGCAAGAAAATTTGTTCGGCACAGCACAGCAGCCAGGTCATCATTCGGCTGATACCATGCTGGACAGGACAAGTTTAAAAAGAAAAAAAGGAAAAAAAGAGGGTTTGTGGTCTTGGCACACATGAAACTTCATGTTGTTGCTGTTTGAGGAGCTGAAATGTCACCACACATGGCAGCGCTTTAGATTGACTAATCACTGATCAGTGAGTGAGCGGCGCTGATGACTACGTTACACTGTGCCTTATTTTACATACGACAATGGCAGGCAGAAGAAAAAGTAGTCCCTACCTATCCTGATAGTTTAGTTACTTTCCACTGTCTTCATGCTAATGATAATTGTTAATATCAGTAGGAGATTTAGTCTGAGAATAAGTTCAAGGATATAAAGAGTTGGTATGGGAGAAATCAATATTTCGGTAACAATCCACACATCAGTGCTAGTCTTCTCAGATAACCTTATAGCTCAAAAGCATTTATTTTATTAATTCTACTACACACACAGCAAAAAAAGTGCAGCGATCCATACCTGTGTGTCCTCAATGGTAGCAACAGCCTTGTTTACACCATATTCATACTTAGTCATGGTTAGCTAGATGTGTAGCCACTAGCCACAGCTATCCTGGGGCAGACTGACTGCACCAACTACCTCTCTGATTCATAACAAAGCCAACACTGGAGGCTCGTCCAAGGACATAAGAACATTACTACAATAAAGCAAGGTTCAAACTGCCAATGTGCCTGTTATTGGACAACCCACTCTACCACCAGAGCTACTGACATCGGTTCAAGGAGAAATTATCAATATATTTTTATCCACTCAGGGTTTTTACATTACCCTCCAGCTCCACCTTCTCATCCAAATACGATGATTTTAAAGGTGCAGTGTGTAAAAAAATCAAAGATCAGTGACAGAAAAATTAAATCTGTCATTAAAAACTGTGTTTCTATTAGTATCTAATCACTTTACTAAAATAACGGTTATATTTTTATTCTCCTAGAATTAACCTTTTATATCTACTTGCTGTGGTTCCATATACATGGCAGATGACACCATTTTTACTACAATGTCTCTAAATGAACAAACGCTTTAATCCTGCATTATGAGCTTTGTTTGGTAGGTGCTAAAGCAATGGTTCCCAGCCAATTTTCTTTGGGGACCCCTTAACACAAATACTAAAACGTCATGGACCCGCTGCTCCACCCATGCTGAAACCATGCTGGCTTTTCTCACCACGAATAATGTATTCTGGCCAAGTCCTGTCCTTTGATAAAGCCAAAGTTAAATTAACTAAATTTAGTTGTACTTTTTTTCTTAAAAAGGGGGGCAATGTCTGGACATTGATTACAATAACTGAATGTTCAAAGCCTCGGGGACCCCCTTTGTTCTTTGGGGGACACTCTTGGGGGTCCTGGACCCCAGGTTGGGAACCACTGTGCTAGAGCACCGTTTGGGATAAGTAGATTAACTTTACCAGTAAATGTCTGTAATTCTTACACACTGTCCCTTTAAAGGAAAATTAAATACAGCATAATGTTAATTATGAAATAGAAGAAGCTCTGATTGTTAGCGGCCAACATCCCAGTAACTTCATCCACATTTTTCTTCACCCACCACCTGGCGAGCATTACAAAGATTATGTTGTTTTGTCGAGATCAGCTCTAAAGTTTGGATCTGTTTGTCCTTGAACACACTACCATATATGTTTGCAGATGGGACCTGTAAAGGTCGGTGGCCTCATTGTTTCCTCTCCAGCTGGCTGCTGTCATCAAGCTTACTGAGGTGTAAGATGGCTGAAGTCTGGGAACAGCAGCTCCTATTTTTAGGTCTTCAGGGCCACTTTCTCAGAGAAACTCACACAAGAGCTGACAGGAACTGCCTTCACAGTGTGTGTTCAAGCATGTGTGTGCACATCTTCCAAACCTGCAAGACATAGCCTACAACAAATTTCAGTCTCTTTCCTTTCTTTCTTCTTTCTTTTTATTGATTTTTGATTTTGTAAATGAACTAATTAACGAACAAACAATGGACAAGAAGACCTGATGAGTTTATAACATCTTGCTGATAAATACAAAAGACTGTAACCTCCAGTTGAGGAAAGAACAATAATCAAAGTTTGGTTTAATGGTAGAGAAATATGATGTTCACTTTTTAAATATTTAATAAATACATCTTGCTTTCTTAGATTGCACAAC
Organism: Melanotaenia boesemani; assembly: GCF_017639745.1. Taxonomy (NCBI): domain Eukaryota; kingdom Metazoa; phylum Chordata; class Actinopteri; order Atheriniformes; family Melanotaeniidae; genus Melanotaenia; species Melanotaenia boesemani. The sequence continues at coordinate 2,768,594 of NC_055685.1, forward strand.
ATCAGTCAATTGATCTAAAGTGGCTGTGTCTTTGTTAGCCACTTCCTGGTGATGGACTTCTTGTAGGCCCCTAGTAATATTCACAACAAATATTTTCCTTTGTTCCACCACTCAATGCGTATTTTTAGCTTAAATAGGATCACAACAGTTAATGTGGGGGGCTGGAGTCTATCCCAGTAACTAGCAGGCAAGAGGCAGGGTACCTGGACAGGCCATCAGTCCATCGCAGAGCCAACACAGAGAGACAAACAACCACTCACGCACACTCCTAGAATCCAGAGCAATCCTAACATAGACCTAACATGCGGGTCATTGGATGGTGGGAGGAAGTCAGAGTACCCAGAGAGAGCCCATGCAGAACACCCACAAATTTGACCATTGTTCAAACCCCTACCCAGCTCGAACCAGCTGTCGTGCTGTCAGACTGCGGTGCTGCCCACCACACCACTGTGCAGTCCTTGGATTCACCAACAGTAGTCACAGCATCGCCCCAAAATATAATAAAGTGTTTGTCCTCTTTGCTTCCACATCATCTGCAACACTCTCTTTGATCAAAATATTAGTTATTTTAAATTGGAATACAGAAATAATTGTTTTATCCATGTAAACTCCCTCAAAAGTGGAGAATTAGTTATTTCTGTCCAGTTCCCTGTATAGGATAGAAAGACTTTTTCCTATGATGTACCTACGATGAAAATGACAGACCTCTCTCATCTTTTTGAGTGGGATAACTTGCACAATCGATGGCTGCCAAATACTTTTTTGTCCCACTGTGCCACTGTGTGTATATATATATATATATATATATATATATATATATATTATATATATATATAAATTATGTACAAATTAAAATTAAATTGACCTAGAATTGATCCTTGTGGAACCCCACACTGGATTTTATGGGTCTTTGAGGAGCATGTATCCATACTTACATAAAACTGTCGATCTGTGAGATAGCAGTAAAACCAATTAAGAACAGTACCTGAGAGGCTCACCAGACTTCTCAGTCTTTGTGATCTATGGTATCTTAGATCCAGTAGAACCAGAACTAAAAGTTTCTGTATATCCAAGTTACACCTGAGGTCATTAACAATCTTTAAAAGGGTCATCTCGTACTGTGGTTTTGTCCTAAAACCAGATGGATATTTTTATTAAAAACATGAAAAGCATGAACATGAAAGAGTAGACGTGTATGTACAGGGAATCAGCACGTCCTCATATGTATTGTGTGTGTGTTAATTCTAAGACATGATGGTCTCAAACTGCTTTTTTTTTAGCAGTTTATTGCCTCCAAACATCCCTGGGAAGAGCATGTGTTGGACCTGGAACCGAAGCTCGGCTTCAGCAGCTCTTTATTTACAGCGTTGGCGTGTGATGGAGGAGCTGTGCAGTCCATCCCAATAACAGATTGTCATTTTGATGGCGACGCCACACGGGGAGAGAGCAACAGCTCGAGTTCATCTGTCTAAAACAGTGTTTACTTCCTGGAAGGTCATGAAGCTGTGAACTGTTACATGCAAACATGTAAACACACTCCTGTAAACGGTGACTTTTCTGCAGATTTGTCCTTCAATTTCTCATTAAATAAAAAAGACATACAGCTTTTAATAAATCCAGATCTATCATTATCGTTGTTTTCCTCAGCTCCTGGCTGTATGTATTTCTGCAGCAGTGAAGATACATGGGAGTTTTAAAGTGCCTCTGCATCACCATAAATCACTTCCAGCATGGGCTCTATAGATAGATTTGTGTAAACGTACAGTCATTAGAACATGCAGAAACACACATAGACAACAAGACAACTTCCTTTCACATGAGTTATAGCTCCTCCACAATAGCTCCAATTATAGTTTCCCATCTCTGTGCTGATGATGGCGGTGCCCCCTCCCTGACCTCTCCGTCCCAGTCAGTGTGGGGGTGCACCGCATCATTTCTGGTTTCATTCACACCAACAAGCCAAACAGACAGCTTTAAAAAGGTTTTAGATGGGACCGGACAGCATTCGGCCCGTAGAGATGCTGCAGAACGTTTCCTGGTAGCTGAGAAATAAAGAAAAAACGTGGAGACAGAACTGTGTCAATATATGAAGTCAGTTCGCCCGCGTTGACGTCATTTCATTTTTAATGGGCTTCATTTCAACAAAGACACTCAACAGTTTATTTAATGTTATGCATTGAAAGATGGAGGAGATGATAGAGACATCTGAAGGCTCTCTGCATGGATCATCTGGAGGGTCTCATGGATCAAGGCTCAGCGTAACATACCTGGGGCCCCGCTGCCGTCCTTCATACAACCCAGAAATGACGCAATTAGTCCACAAGGACTGGTCCACATGGACCTATTCATGGGGATACATTATTAATTAAATTAATTCTATTTATTCACTGGTATTAGTAATGAAATTTTTAAATAACTATTGTTGATGTAGTTATTATTGAAATTATAGTGATGGTGGTGGTGATGATTATTGATGTTGTTATTGGAATTATCATTGTTATTATTTTTATTATTCAGATTACTCTTTTTCTAAATTATTATTATTATCACTATTATTGTTGTTGTTGTTGTTGTTGTCACCATTGTGGTTAATATGAGTAATATTGTTGCCATTAAGATGATTTCTTACATATTAATAAGAATTGGGATTTTACTAAGTAAATACATACCTAAACTTAGTAAAGATAGCCCACATGAGATCAACACTCGTCAGTTTCCAGTTTCTGTTTTTGAACTTTTGTTCTTTATATTGTGTTTGTTTTGTTTGTTTGTATATTTCTGTTTTTGTTGTTTTTAGTTATTTTACACTTTGTCATCTACACAACTGCACAATTTGCAATAAAAAAAACATTAGAAATGGAGCGAATAGGACAAATAAATGGAAAAAGGGAGGATGGATGTATGAATGAGGGAGGGAAGGAAGTGTGGACACACACACACACACACACACACACACGCACACACAAACAAACACACCACAAAAATGGTTTAAAGAAGTCATCACCTGGAAATTGCACTTTTTCAAGTTAAACCAGGTGTATTGGTGTTGGACCGAAATGTTAACTTCCCTGACGGTCGAGTTTTTCCCTCTGGTCTCCTTGTTCACAGCAGAACTGACAACAACGTAAACTCTCGCAAACGCGTGATTTTAATTTGCTCCTGAGATTTCGTCATTACAATGATGTGCACTGTGCCAGCCCCCCTTCCGACTCTGGCCCCCTGCAGCCAATCAGCACGCACCTCATTAACATTAGTCAAAAGCTTGCATGAACTGTCATGAGACAAAGTTGTGGTCTGAGCAAAGGATCAGAACAAGCTCTGTTTGATTATATATATATATATATATATATATATATATATATATATATACGTTTTTTAAAATATATATATATAATATATATATATATATTTAAAGACACTTAGAGGACAGTGTATGCATGAAAAGACCAGGTGATGACACCTTTAAATAAAAATGGTAATAGACTCAAAATCTCTGTTTTTATGGTTTAACCCTTAAAGCTCAAAGCATCTTTTGCTATTTTTGGTGTAGGTAAAATAAAAGTATTTTGACCTGAAGCCACTTCCTGTCAAACTTTCTACCAATCAGAGAGCTTAAACTGACAGTAATTTCCAATCGGGAGCAGCCAGAGATCATTATGTGGGTCTGAAAAAAAAAAAATAATGCTCCTCTATGGCTGGAATAAAGCCAGGAGACGTTTCTGATGCACGGTGGCGCCACAAAGCAGCTGAGCTGGAGCTGGTTTAGTGATGATAGCAGGTAAATAGTTGCAGGAATATAAAACTCTGCTTGGAGCACCATAAAGACTCAGGCCGGCCCTGAAGACACTTGTTCTGTTTTTATTGTCTTGTGTACACTTCAGGGCTTCTCCTTAATGTTAGATAAACTACTAACTTATGAGAACATCAGCGGGATGTTTCTGATCCTCTTTAGATATTTACCTCATGTCATCCTGCAGATTGATGGTCGGCTCGTTTTTCAGCAGAACCAACTGTGACCGTGGGCGCTGCATACCTGCAGATCAGAGTCAGAACACAGCACACACTTCTGGCACTCCTGTTGGCGCTCAGATGCAGCCAAGGAGGGAATGTTGTTGTGTATTCCAGCTCTGTGATCTGTTGCTCAACACATACATATGCTAAACTGAATTCCTGACTGTAACCCTCACATGCTAACCCTAAAATTTCTGCCTCCATGACCACAGGAAGTCCCCAGAAGTTGAAGAAGAAGCATAGTTACGTTTTTGTCCCCGTCATGATATATAAACACACACAGGTCTATCAGGACAGGTCTATACATGATGTGAGTGCTGCTGCATTGCTCAGGTTGTGTGTGTCATTCCATCTCTGTCAGGCCACAGACTATTTCAGGGTGTGGATGATGAACTCATGGTGGGGAATGTTTTGGTGTGTGTTTGAATGTCTCCTGCATGAAGACCCACCTCCTTTTCTGTAACCATAAATCGCCACGAGTCAGGTATTTTCTGCCTGGGATGGGATCCAGAAAATGTGTGTGAGTGTGCAGCAGCAGCAGACAGGGCTTTGATTAGATCTGCAGAAGGATGCCACATTAGCTGCTTAAGCCTGTGCAGGTCAGCCAGGTCACACACACACACACAGCAAATAATGCACGTTGTGCACTGCATGCATAACGTGAGAATGTAAAAGGCTGACAAACCTTGTTTGACAAATAAAGAAAAATCATGAGGATTTTTAGATAAACTGACAGAAATCACACTTTCACGTGGTTGATATCCCTGAGTCCACTGAGCAACGGCACGAGCTACAACCTCCTTACTACCAAATCAATGCACAAGTAGCGTCAAACCATCCCTGTCAGACATGGATACAGACCAAGACGTGTCACCCATAGACAACACAATCCACAAAAACCTGTCCTTTCCAATGGCATGCACATCTGCCACATCCTCTACTACCTTCGGTCTCTGGAACTGCCAGTCTGCAGTGAACAAAACAGAATTTATCAGTTCATTGATAAATGTCTCAGGCGAGGTAGGTCCTAGCCCTTACTGAAACCTGGATCCACCCAGAACCCG